>NC_092211.1:89052475-89194777 GCF_043381705.1 Parasteatoda tepidariorum
AAAGTATCAATAATTTAAAACACTGTTTTTTAACTTTAAAAATCAATATATATATATTGATTTTAAAATTGATATAAATCAGTTGATTTAAATCAATGATTTCTTTAAAAAAATCATTTGATTTAAATCAACTGATTTAAATCGTGATTTAAATCAAGCTGATTTAAATCAACGAACCCTGCAATTAAGTAATTTATTTTGATTCATATTTTCTTCTTATATATATATGTTTATTCATAAATCACAGATACTGCTCTTATTCGATGTTTAATTTTTTAAAAATGCTTTCAATTGTGAGTAATGCTTGCAAAGAATATTATTAAATAAATGAGATTTTTTTTTAATATTTCAGAGTGTAACTGTGACCCATCTGGTGTTCTGTCAACATTTGAAGGTTGTGGAAGTGTGACTAGTGGGAAACTGTGTGAGTGCAAAGAGAGAGTCACAGGTCGCATATGCAACGAATGCAAATCACTTTACTGGAACCTCAAATTGGGAAATCCCCTAGGATGTGAAGGTACATCTCTTAAAAAATCGCTTGATTGAGTTCGCAGAACATAATTCTGAGAAATTAACAGGCGTTTTAAAGTTAGAAAGTTTAGAAGTGATATATAGGATATACTTACCGTTGTGTATGAATAAAACAAAGCAACTTGAATAATGTATAAATTAAGGTACAGAAATGGATTTACTTAATTTGTTCACTTCTGTACCTTTATTTGTATTTTGTATACTTTATTTTGCTTCATTCATTAAGTTAAGTATCCTTTCTATTGAATTGTGATGCTACTTCTGAGCTCTAATTAGCATGAATTTTTAGACTGTGAATACTATATTTGATCAAAGTTCAATTATTTCCAAAAAATTGCAAAACTAATTTTAATAACAAATTTTTGTAACTGAAGGTAAATGAGATGAATAGACGTATTTCATAGTGTAATAGTTTATATTCAAATGTGTTACCAGAATTAGTTTTTATTATAAAAGGAACAAAATTAATGTGGATAACTCTTTTATTTTGCATGTTGTTGTTATCCATTGCAAATGTATATATATATGCTGTTAGTGACAGTGTTATGTATCTCTATTATAAATCAGAGATTGCTGTAGTACATGTTGGGTTTTTCTTGCAGATTGTAACTGTTATCTGGGTGGCACAGCGGGTGGTATAGCAGTGTGTGCAAAAACCAATGGCCAGTGTTCTTGCAAACCAAATGTAGGATCGAGACAATGCTCAGAATGTAAAGATGGTTACTATCAACTGGAGGACAACAACTTGTTTGGATGCAAAGGTAGCATATTTTATATAAGAAACAAAGCATGTATTTATGATCTCAATTCTTAATGTACGAAATTCAGTATACTTACTTTCGATGTCATTGTTGCATTCTTAACAGTAATTTGATTGCTTCTCGTTGTTTCATTGTACACAATAGATATGGGATGTCGATCAAAAATTGCCCTAATCACGTTTTATTTCATTGAAAAATAATTAAAAAAAACAAACAATTTTTTAAACGCAATTGTTTTTTTTTAAAGGCTGGAAATGAGTAATTGTTTTTGCAATTGATGATTAAGCAAATTGTTGAAAATGATCAAGATTATTATTTTTCTTTTATAATAAAATAAAATTAAATTTCTGATATAATAAGACGTTTTGTATTGAAATAAAATTCCAAAGTGGAACATTTGTAGATTTAACATTTCAAACATTATTTAAACAAAACAAAATATTAAAATAGCTTCAGTTAACTGCAATATATTTTAAAATTATTTTAATAAAAATATATTAAATCAAAAATGTTTCTACTATCAGGGTTTAATTTTTAATCATCAGTAAAATATAAATAATCCCAATTTAATATTTCTATTAAGTTAATTTAATATTTCAATTATTAATTACTATAAATTTACATAAGGATTCGAACCTCTTTAAATCTTCTGTAGATAAAGTAATTTCTTCTGCAATTTTGTAATGAATCTTTTGCAATTTTCAAAATTGAGGTTGGAAGGTATAAAATTGTTTACAAAGATGCAACAATCCCTAAATCTAATATTGTGATAGTATTCGCATTCTAGTTTTGATTTGCTTCATAAGGAAAACCAAAATTGATAATTTTTTTTGTTCACTCTAATATAATGCTCTTATATTTCAGTTTTTTTAATCTTCTTTTACCTGTAAATAAGAAACACCTAAACTCATATTTTTTATATTTTGAAGTAACATGCACCTACAAATTATTTCAAAATATTTAAATATTTAACTGTTCCAGATATGCATTGTAACATTTAATAAGTAAGATTAATGATAAGTGAAATAATCTATATATTTCCATGAATATCAATAATCACATAGTCACTTTGGTGAATGCCTGAAATATTTGTTATATCCGATTTGATATTAATTTATTCATTGATATTATATATATAGTATTTATTCGATATTTCAATATCTGCTGAGGATAGATTAGGAGAAACATCGGTACCGGTTAAATGCATACTGGGCAGTGGCACTTGACCTTTAAAAAAATATTGATATAGGACATACTGAGCAAATGTATACCAGGCAGTGGTACTGAACTAGACCAGGGGTCTGTCTAGGTTTTTCTGAGATATACCTATTTTGTGAAAATTTAGCCATAATTTGTGAAAAATTAAAAATTATATTTAAAAATCCACACAAAAATATGGATTTATCGTTTCTTAAGGGATACAAAAATAAAATTTTAAGAAAGAGTATTTTGTGAAACTATCATTTTTCCGAAAATTGAATTTGTGAAACTACCGTTTTTCCTAAAGTTGAATTTGTGAAGGTACCGCTAAACGGTAGTAAATTCGGCCTGAACACACCCCCGTAGACCTAGTATATATTTTGGACATTTACCAAAGCGACTATGTGATTGTCAACATTCACCGGTGGAAGTCAACAACCACCCGTTTCGGTCGTTCACGGAAACATATGTAACAAAAAATTCTATATAATGTAATAGATCTTCTCTAGCAGTATAGAAACATACTTTCCAACTACTATGGAATTTCCATTGTTTTAAAAAATATTTTTGTTGGTCATGGAAAAGGTAATATTCAAATAATGATAATTTTAATCACCACTAAACAATTTAAACAGACATATGGTCATGCTCTTATGTTTTGATGAAAATTGTATTTATATTAAAAAATTCTGCTTTACTTCCCTTCCACTCAAAAAAACATTTCTCATTAATCTGAAATGTTGGTGTGCATACACAGGAATTAAATTGAATCAAAATGTAGGACTGAATGAATTTTATGCATGTTTGCAAAAATGTAGTACAGTACAGAACCCGTTATCCGGAAATCAGAAAACCGGAAAACCAAAAAAACCGGAACGAAATTCGATAAATTTTCCCTCCATTTTTTTCAAAAAATGTTTTTTTCCTCATAAGATTTTAGGATTTTTCTTTCCTTTTCGTAAGTTTACCTTACCATCATTTTGGAAATAGTCATTAGTGTATTACTTCATCGTTTTTTCTTCTTTTTAAGATTATTTCCCAATATATATATATTTTTTAGTTGGGTTTAACAATAAAAAAACGGCTTTTTGTAGCGATTCAGAAAGCGAAACGGCTTTTTGTAGCGATTATCCGGAACGATGGTTCCGATGGTTCCGGATAATCGGTTCCCTACTGTATTTAATTTACTATTCCATAATATTACACATATTTTTAAAATGCATCAAAGTTCGCTAAACATCGCTCAAATGTTTTCATCAAGAAAATAGACAAAATTATTGTTCAAAAACTTAATTGTTTTATTTTGTTGCCAGATTGTGGATGCGACATTGGTGGTTCAGTGAATAACTTTTGTGAAAAGGAGAGCGGACAATGTGCCTGCCGACCTAGAATCAGTGGTCGTAAGTGTGATGAACCTCTCCAAACACATTTCTTTCCCACCCTTTTCCAACACCAGTTTGAAATAGAAGACGGCAGGACGCCTGTTGGCACTCAAGTTCGTTATGGTTATGAGGAATCTGTTTTCCCAAGATTCTCATGGCGAGGCTATGCTGTCTTTTCCTCCATACAGGTAGAAAGCTTTTCTAAAATCAGGAACAGACATGTTTATTTAAGTCTTTTCGTGTCACATGAGAAAACATTTTAGTTGTTATGTAGTCAAAACTTCAAGTATAACTGCCACTGTATTAAATTAATTTTAACAGTTCCTATGACTTATACTTACTTAATGTCTTCATTCTTTCAGAAACGAAATTATTGATGTTTGACAAAACAAATAATATCAAAAATCGAAAATTTAATGGTAAAAGAGTCATATAAAAATTAAGAGATTCTTACTCTTTATGTGAGTTTAATTTTTAATTGTATTTAAAATATATTTGAAGCTTTTTTTCTTCATTGTAATGTATTCTTGAGTGCATAATGAACAATTTCATTCATAACAAATCTATTTTATGTTTTCAAAATTATCACCTATAGCATGTAGTGGCACAATTATTTTTATAAATGTGTGTTTGTAAATATAAAATGCATCCATTTTTTGCTTTTTTTTAAAAAAAAAATTATATTTTACCTCAGAAAGAAGTATTGTTGGATTTGTACATCGAAAAGCCAAGTCTCTACCAAGTTTTCTTCTATTACTTAAATTTTGGGGGTGAGCCAGTTTATGGAACAATAACCTTTACTCCAGAGAAGTTTGGAGGTAAGTACAATATTCTATCTGTAACTGTTAAATAATTAGGTTAGTATTTATTAATTTGACTGCTGCATAATAATAATTTCCTCACATTTTTCTTTTTCTCAGTTCTACTTATGATGCAGTTTAAAATATTTTTCCTTTTTTTTAGATTACAAATGTAACAAGTCTTAAGAGAAATTTAGTTTTAACATTTAAAGATTAAATGTTAATATCTGTGTCTTTTTAACACGTAAGAAGGCACATTAAAAGTTTTTTAACGGAAAATATTTCTGCTAATTTCCCAATTCTGCTAATAAACAAACATTTTGCTAATAACGCTTAACAAATATTTTTATTTGAAATATGATTCTAACTTCATTATTTTCATATTGAATCTAATTTTACGTAGCTTAGATAGCACTCTTTTTAAGATCAATTAATTATATTTTGTAATGAATTATAAAATTTAGTATATTATAAGTATTTTGGTTTAAAAAAAGCATTAAGTGTTGAAGTAAGTCTTTTTTTTAGTTGCACTTTAGGGCAAAACATGTAAACGCCTTTATTAAATATTAGATAACATGCTATTTTATGGAAGCAAGTTTTAATAATGGCTTTTATAACATTTTAGTCTCATATAATTGCTATCTAATAATTATTGTAATTTGTATTCAATAGATATTCAGCAAAGCAGTGACATGGTGTTTGAAACAACCACAAAACCAAAGTTCATGAAAGTGTCTGGCAAGCAGGGACTAATAGCCTCACCATTTGTTCTCAATCCTGGACGGTGGACAGTGTCCTTAAGGATCGAAAAGCCTCTCTTTCTGGTAAATCACCAAGTTCATTTTTATCTTGATTAGCATTTCACTTCCAACGTTCTGGTTTCAAATAAATAACAGTTTTCACTTCTGTTTACAGTAAAATCTCTGTAATTTGACCACAAGGAGTACATTACATTAACTCAGACAAGTGGTCAACTTATAGAGGGGATAATATATATATTATCGCGTTATTAAGTATAGTCTCAAGAGTGCTGGGTCATTAAATGTTCCCATGCTCCAGCAATTTCATTGTATCCTACAGACATTCAAGAGGCTTACTGCATTATAACGGCATTAGCCAAGCTGTAGTAGAAAAACTATTCTTGGCATTAAAATTATATTTATAATGTTTAACATCAAATATAAAGGAAGATTTATTAGATTCAACTCTTTCATTAAGAATGAAAGAATAACTGTGAATTAATTTGATATTTTCTATGTGAGTTGATGATTATCTGAGAGAAGAGCTGGAGTATTGAAAATCTTTTGGGCTACAGGTCTCTACTTATATATGTCATATTATTCTTTCAATATTATTACAAATTAGTGGAATGTCTTTTTATTGACTAAAAGTAATTTCTTACAATATCAGTCACAAGAACATATATGCAATTAGAAAACATATACATTAACATTATATTTATTTCAACTTATTCAATTTATCAAATAATAGTAATAATAAAATAATAGAAAAAAATGTAAGTGTGAAAATATGTATTCTAAAAGCGTAATAAAAGGAAAGTAAAAACTTCTTTTTTCATTTATAATTTCACATTGAATTATTTTTGAATCTAACCATATATATTATTATAAATCATTTCTGTGGCCAAAAATCCTTGATAGCTTTTAAAGCACAAATAAGCAAGTCATTATCCTTGTGCTGTTGCCGCCACATAAATTCATTTAAATACGAATCCAAGTATTTTCGGGTGGACCAGTATTTTTTGTTTCTTCATTTTGCCAAACCCCACAAACAAATTATTCCATACGTTTGAAAACTGCACTCTCTTCTGTGCTAGGCAAATCCCAAATTCTAACCATTTTACAACGGAGTAAAAAAAAACAGTATATTTCAACACTCAAAAGAAAACTAACTCACGTAGTCAAGGATTACTAGTAAATATGCTAAAATTTGTGGTTATTGGCGCAGAAGCTATCTTTTGGCAATAATATCAGGTCTAGCAAAAATGGTCGACTGGATAATCTCGAAGTACTGTCTGCTCTTATGGAGCAAAATTATTGAAGTTTTACTACTCATCATTTGTAGCATTTTTAACAGTGGTCACTTTTTCAAACATTGAAAACTTTAAACAATATTAAAAAAAAACTGTTGATATTAATTGTGCAAGGTGCTGTTGTTTTGAAACATTTCTCAAAGTATGGTAAACATGACAAGGTTTATTTCTCCAATGAAGAAAAATTTTAGGGAACAGTGAGGAATAGCGTAATTTGCAGAATATTCTAAAACAGGGGTGTCAAACTCGCTGCGGCCTGAGATGAACATTTTTGTGGCCCAGTCAATATATCCGAAACAAAGTAAAAATAAAATGGAAATATGAATTAGAAACGAAACCAGCATATAAAATTATAATATATATACTTATAATACTTTATTAAATTATAATACTTAAATTATAATACTTTATTTATAAACTACGGATCATTTTAAATTGTAAACGCAAAAATGTAAAATTCTAATTGGCTGAAATGGAGTCCGTTTCACACTAAGCTATCAGTATAGTACATATTCAGGTTTATCCTACTATAGCGAGGTACGTTGGTTATCTTGCTCCTTCTGGGATGCGAAAGAAGAAATATGTAAGTTTTTACAAACTAAAAATCAAGATACAAGCTTGTTCTCCGATCAAATATGGTTGCAAGATTTATCTTTTATGTAACCAAACACTTATCCGATTTAAATTTATTGTTACAAGGCAAGGATCAGATCATTACGAACATGTTTGACATAATTAATGCATTCAAATGTAAACTATTTCTTTGGGAAAGGCAACTGAAAAATGAAAATTTAACGGACTACGCGCAACAGGAACAAATCTAGTTCAGGTGATACTGCATCATATAAAAAATATGCAAAAAAAAAAATTAAATCTTTGAACAGAATTTGAAACAGGGTTTAAAGATTATAATTCTTTGAAAGGCAAATTTTGTTTGTTTTCTTTGATTTTCTCAATAAATATAGACTCAGTACCCAGTTATATGCAAATGGAAGTGATTGAGATTCAGTGAGACTCAAAGTTGGCAAAATTCATTGAAGTGGGTGTGCTTTAATTTTACGAATATTTACCGGCAAGGTTTGAAAATATGCAAAAACTCGCATTTGAAATTATTTCCATGTTTGGAAGTACATATCAGTGAGAGCAATTATTTACTGTTATGAATGGAAATAAATCTCCTGTCCGAAACCGTATTAATAACGCTCATGTTGGGTAAATTTTGAAAGTAGTCTCGGCCAAAAAAATTTCTCTTCGAAATAGAAAAGATAGTAGCAGAGAAAAGATGAAGTATCAGAACTTAAACAATAATTTAACTTTATATATGTTTATTACAATTCGAAATAAGAATATTTGTTTCTATGAACATTCATTTTTTTTTTGCGGCCCACCTAAAGTTAAGCATTGTTTATTTGGCCCAAGTTACCTTTTGAGTTTGACACCCCTGTTCTAAAACATTCATAATAATTACGTATTTATTAAACAAAATTACTATTCATATGGGGTAATCGGATGGCTATCTCCAATTATCATATTTAGCAGAATTGTTAGGCCGGGTTAGCCTGGTCGGTAGGGCGCTGGGCCCAAGTCGGAGAGTTCGAACCCTGCCGGCCAAAGACTCCCTGTGCAGTAAATGGTGACTGATACACATAAAATCAGTCGAGTCGCTAAGTCCTCCATGGGTCCGCTCTATAAATGGGCGTGACGTATGGGTGTAGGGGAAGTTGAATTCTTGGCCATAGATGGCGCCGCTGGAAAACAAGAGCAATCACACAACTCTGACTTAACAGGCGTACGAGAGAGAGCAGAATTGTTGCTGTTAACTGTGTTCTATATTTGATCCTAATGATTTGTTTGTTAATAATCCATTTAAACCTCAATCAGGATTACATGGTGTTGCTGCCACAATCCTATTACGAAGCCACACTCTTACAACAGCATGTCTTGAATCCCTGTCTTCTGCAATCATCAAATGAAGAGATGTGCCTTATGTACAGGTTTCCACCTCTTCCCATTAATGCAGAAATCGCTAAGGGCAACACAGGGTACGTTCTTGATGAATATGGTGAGGAAAAAATTAGGACCAACACTTACGATGAGACCGAGACGCTGTCCGTGAGTATTTTCCATTCTTTCTTTCTTATTTTTGTTGACAAAAACTGAATTAAATGTTACACATTGAATCAAGATGGTCAATTTTTTTTAACGTTCTGTTATGTGATGGAAAACATGAAGAATTTGTTTCAAATAAAAGGGATAGCAGTTTTTTCCTAACTTGGATGAGTTCTTTATTACATTTGGTATTAAAAGTGTTATTTTTTGCTGTATTCAGTTGACCCTTGATCTAATGATCCTTGTTGACCTAACAAAAATGCATGCAATAATGTGAGGCCAGTATACAAGCAGGAATACCATAAATATTTACTTATAGCGAACATGAAGTGCATAACCTCATTTTAAAAAACGACTATTGTCATTCTCACAGTTGAATGAAATTATATTTTTTTCAGTGAAAGGTGAAGAATCACCTACCTGATCTATTAAATAGCATAACTCGATTGATTTAGTCAATAGTATTTAGTAAAGTTTCAATAGTTCTGTCGTTTTATTTGTGTGAATTTAACATTAATAGCTTTTATGTATGGTTGCCATTATGCACCATGTAACTGAAATATTTTTTGTCTGTTTGTTTCTTTACTTGTAAATAATTCTAAAAAAATGACATATTTGTTTTCTAGAGGGTTTTTCGTATTGCTGTAGTTTACTTTTAATCTTGCCCTTAGAAACAATAAATGAATAAAATTCTTTGTTTCTCTCAAAACTAAAAATGACCAATACAGTTGTTTGACAAAAATATTATAAGAATAGCTTAAATTTAAAAAATTTTTATTTAATACTAGATTTTTTGTTTTATGCAAAATTTTAAAGTCTGAATATTATATTTGAGAGTTAGGTTGAGTATTTATGCTTAAGGTTCATGTTTATTATTATGAATTTTAAGTGTGAATACTTATTTAAGCATTTGTTTGATTATAAAGAATAGCATGCCATTTGTAATTGTAAATTCAATGCGTGTTTTTTAATTTGTAATTTATAAATTTGATTGTTATTTTTTCAGTTGTTCAAAAGTGTTTTAAGGATTTTCCTCCTCTTTAGATTTTGCAGACCGACAGGATGGCCTGGTTAGATAGCGAACAAAAGAATCTACATCTAGACTTCACCGTCTCTCGTCCTGGCCCACATGTTATTATTATGACTTATCACACACCTCAGCCTATTCGCAGTACTACAGCTACTGTCAAAATATCCGATTCTGACCAAGGAGAGACCAAAGATGGGAAAGTCACATTAAGCGATTGTGGATACTCTTACCTGTGTCGCCAAGTGGTTTTAAATGAAGTAGGAGAGGTTTTGATATTTGATCTTGAAAGCAATTATGTCACAGCCAAGATGGAGATATTGGATGAATCGGACATTGCAGTTGATAACATCGCTTTAGTGCCTGCTGATCTGTGGCACCTAGACTATATTGTGCCTCAACCATTATGCATTAAAAAAGATGGTGCGTGTATTGAATCTGAATATCCACCTGCACCAGAGGCCACAAAAGTGAGTAACAGCTAGGACTGGGCGATGTAAGAAATTTTATATCTTGATACGTCGTCTGTTAGATATAGCGATGTATCGCGATTTAGCACATGTTCAAAAATTATATATCAGAAATCTTTACATTTATCAACAAATAAACTAAAGGAATAAATCTATTACAAAAGAAAATGTCTTAAATAAAAACAAACCAAAGTTTAATTTAAATTTTTTAAAATTAAAAATGACTCAAGATTCATTGGTTTAAAAATATTAATAAAAATGTAACAAAATATTTTACATACATGCATTAAAAATTAAAAGAAAGAAAAAAAACGAAAGTAAAAACAAACTGAAGAAATTTTTACTTTAGTAAAACATTTTTAAATTATTTGAAAAAAACTGCTTTTGAAACATCGTTAGACCTTTTATTTATTTATTTAAAATAATAAAGTTGCATTAACTAATGGTCAAATTCTATACTTAATAAATGTAAAAATAAATGTACGTTTTTTATTTATTTATTATTTTCTTTCTGAAAATAAAATCGACTAAAGATTTATTTGTTTCAAATTGATACTGACTGTCTAAGAAATTATAAAACAAGTATCGAAAAAATTTTAAGAAAAATTAAAAAAAAATACTCTTAAGTACTATTGTTAAATTATTAAAAAAATGTCAAAACATTGCTAAACTTTTAATTCAATTAAAAAAAAATATTTGTATATTAACTAATAGTCAAATTTTTTCATAATAAAAACGATTGAAGATTTATTGGTCTAAAAATAATCGAATTATTATACTTACATGCATCAAATAAATAAAAATTAAAAAAAAAATAATAACTTTTTATAACAAAGTTAAATACAAAATACCCCTATTCAATTGTATCGCTTAAAATAAAAACAATAATTAGAAGAAAGAAAGAAACAATGAAGAATTTTTTTTAAATTCATATTTTCCTTACATTAATAGATTGAATTCAGAACGAAAATGTAAGATAATAGCGATCGCGCTACGATCTCAAAGTAACAGTAGGTCTACTAAAAATAATTGACAAGAATCGTTAAATCCCGACCAGCAAAAAAGAAGGAAAAAAAGTGAAAAGTAAAATCGCAAAGGTAAAAATGGCGCATAAAGAAACTATGTATAGCGTTCCATTTCAACGATGATCCTCTCACAAAACCGAGAGTTCTGAACTGATTCAATTCGCTCTTCGTCATTCAACATCACGAAACTAAGTCTCCGTAACTAAACTCTATCAACATTTCCGCAGTTAGACGAAATCGTCTTCGTCAGTGCAGTGACAGCGTTAGCGTAGGCAAGGATCCTCACTTGTTAAATCGTTAAACTGCGAGTGTTGCCATATACCGATGGCTTAAATCAGGTTTCTGATGCATCGCCTAAAATGGAAATCAGTACCGCCAGCTAAATTCAGATTTCTGATGCATCGCCTTAAACGAAAGTCACTGTCAGCGGTTTAAATCAGATTTCTGATGCATCGCCTAAAACGAAAGTCATTATATCAGCCTGCCGATATATGTATTAAATCTATATTTCGCGATGCATGGATATATAGCCCAGTCCTAGTAACAGCTGAATGATTAAAAAAGATTTTTGTTGTTTTTAAATGCTCATTTTTTTAAAAACTGAATTATAGTCAAGTTTAGTATTCTTATGACCTGTAGCATTTATCTTCATCTGACTAATTGATGGTTGCAGTTAATTTATTAGTAGGAGAGTTACTAACAATTAAAACAATAATATTTTATTCAAAGTGTCAGCTACCCTCATTTTTTTTATTAAACCTACTGGTGTAAAGTTACTAGGAACAAAATCCACCCATGAAATGTTTTTATTTATATACTACTCATTGATATTTGTTTCTAAATCTGAACAAGTCTCCAGATTCATTATGTCTTCACTGTTATTTCCTGTATTTGTATTCCATTTAAAGGCTGTAATTTATTAATTTATATTCATTACGAATCATAGTAAAATTTTTATGAATGCCCATTTATGTACAATTGCTTAGGTTTTTAATATTTAATTAGTTATATATTTCATCCACACAAAGTTTAAATTCGTATCACATTTTTATAATTTTCCCAATTTTTAAATATAGATTGCATCACACTTATTTCAATATGGTTTCTTTTGGCTAGCCACGTGTTTTATAAAAACATGAAAATAAAACATTTTGACTGCAAGGAGTCTGCCTGATCTTGCCATTCGCATGCGGAATATCCATCAGACAGTTTTACTTGCCTCCCCATTCAAATGGGATAATGGGTTTTCTGTTTGGCCAAAGGCATGAAAATGAAGTATGACCAAGAAAACTCACTAACTGTGTGTAGAATGCATGGATTAGTCTGGAGGCTGTCCCAATTATATGTCAAACAAAAATTCAGACATTTTACAATGAGGCAACCAAACTTTACATATAAAATTATAAATTTAAGTAACAAATGCAACTCTCGTAAAGTAATAATGTGACGAACATCAAAATAATAATAGTACTTAAATGGAATATGATGATGCGTCTATAACAAAAATAAGCAGTTAGAAACAAATATTTTGCATTAGCTCTAAGTTCAAGTGACAGCTCTATTTAAACTCGCATATAATTTTCAGAATGTCAATGCCAACGCACCTCGACAAAAACTAAACTATTATAATTGCATCGGATTCAAAAATACATGCAAATCTCGAGTCATAACGTAAAAAGACACTTTCTGACTTAGCATTCAATAACCTCTAGTGGCAGACTGCTTGTTCACCCAAACAGGTTTAAATAAAGATCTTGATTGCAAACAAGGCATAAGATTTTTGCCCAATAACACTGTTGATCAGCACAATTGGTGTCTTTGATTGACGTAAAATAACAAGCTACAAAAAACATGCTTATATATATGTGCATATTTTAATATTTGTAATGTAATATTAAAACATAATGTTCATTTGTAACAGGTGGAATTCCAGGAATCTGGTTACAATGAGTACAGCAGGGTATCTGATGTGGTTGAAAGTGACATTGCACTGGTGAGCCTCCAGGAAAATGATAACGTCGTTGACTTGAAAGGTTCCGTTCCATCTCCTGGACTTTATTCTTTTGTCCTCCACTACTACCAGGTAATGCTCTCATACATAAATGTAGACAAAAGACTTTAGAAAGTAAATTTTTCTAAAAGTTGGGACGTGTTAAAATTCAATATAAATTGCAAGTTATAGTGTCATTGCAATAGTTCCAAAGCCTTGAATTCTCTGCATGGAGATACAATATGATATATATGTTTGTAGCAGTGTGTGGTTTTTAATCATTATCAAATGATAAATGTATTAAAGACAGTGTTTTCCTTTCTCATTTTGTTTTGAATGAAGGCAAGGAAAAGACATCTATATCATTCAAAGAGATCAGAGAGAATTAAGTTGCTTCACTTGATGGATATTTAAAAAAAACATCTTTTCAAAAACTATCTCCATTCACCCTGAAAATGGGTTCATTGCAATAATGCCAAAAGACACTATGCATGTTTGTTTTCTATTCTTGATGTAATATGGATTATATTTTTAAATTTCAATTATCGGCTAAATATGAAGCGTTTGGATTACAACCAGGGAGGATTAAATAGTTGAGATAATTAATAATAGAACACATTGCAATAACAAGAAAAAGGTGAGGCTGTATGTAAATTGATTGTAGATGATTAATATTGTTTGGTTGAAACTTTCTTAAACGGAATCAAGTATGAACAGTGTTAGTTATAAAATAGAATTTTGGGAACTAATAATCATTTTATTTAAATATAATACAATAAGTAATAGTTTATATTTTAAATAGATACAAAATCCAAAATTATCTGGTTCCTATAAAACCTCTGAAAAATCATTATCGAAACTTATAATTAGTACGAAAGCATAATTGATAGTTATGATAAACCTCTCAAATTGATTCAGATTAGAATCCAAACCAATGTGAGTGTGCAAAAAGATGTGAATTGCATTACTTAAATTGTTAACCTATAGTTTGTTTGCTGGGGGATTTTCAGACAACAACTGCAGATGTAAAATATTTATCTCTTTGTAATTGTCTGTAAATACCAAAAATTCATAAATTCCTGAGTATTTATATATTTAATTGAATATTGTATGGTTATATTTGTCGCTAAAACTTAACAAAAATTATACATATTTAAGATATGAATAAATTTTGATTATGTTGACTGTATTTTCTAAGAAGAAAAATTTATTGGAGTGAAAATATTAAGTATTATTGAAATCGTTGTTTTTTATTTCCTTTGTCCGTTGTTTTTAATTATGATGTTATCATTCCTAACGTTTCTGTTCATAATTCCCAATATCATTTTCTACCATTACTTTTGACGAAAAAAAAAAACACTTTGAGTTTCGTTAAAATTTACATAAAATTCTTCAACTTAAAGGTTAGCGCAGATTTTTTTTAAAAATCTTCTGTGCAACAAAACTGTATTCCATACTTCTTAGAGCCTGTTTATTATTATTTTTTTTTTATTGTATCAAATCAAAAGTAATGCATGATTTTCTTTATATGAAGTAAGAGTAATTGTAAATATACTTTTCATTCCGCATTGTGCTGTAAATTTCAGAATTTTGTTGATCCATGCCATTAATCCATTATGGACTGGCAGAATGAGGAAACAGTGCTTCCCCAGGCCCCCATACTCTGAAACTATATGTACAGTGCAGAACCTCTTATCCGGAAATCTGAAAACCAGATAACCGGAATGAAATTCGGAACCGGAAATAAATTTTCTTCCATGAAATTTTTTTTTTCTTCCTGCAAGATTTTGAGCCCATTTTGTTATTTAGAGCGTACGGCATATCGAGTTGACGAAAGAACTGATTTAGAGGACGGATCAAAAGTTGTTTGTAGACGAATCTCACATAAGCACAAATAGCTTATATATGTTATTAATGTTAATAATAACATTAATAACATATATATNAGTTGACGAAAGAACTGATTTAGAGGACGGATCAAAGGCCGTTTGTAGACGAATCTCACATAAGCACAAATAGCTTATATATGTTATTAATGTTAATAATAACATTAATAACATATATAAGCCTGTATATAATTTTTATTTCATAATTTCTTTCCTTATTTAAACTTAAGTGTATTATTATTTATAAATTTTTATTATTTCTAAAACTATTTCAAAATAATTTTTTAGTTTCGTTTTATAAACATTAAAAAAAGGCATTTTGTAGCGATTCAAAAAACCGGAAAAATCAGTTATCCGGAATCGCGATTGTCCCGATCGTTCCGGATAATCGGTTCTCTACCGTACTAAAGAGTACATATTCTTACTAATATGACAGTATTGTATAGAGATCATTGACCCCTTGCTGCAATAGTTTTATACATTGATGACCATGAAGGGCGAATCACTTGTATGTGATTCTGATTCTGAAGGGGTTAATATACTTTAGTAATCTAAACACAGCTCTTAAATTATTAAAAGATGGATGGGAAAAAAAATCCCCATTTAATGTCAAAAAATATAACTTTTACTCCAAATGTTAAAACATATTAGTTATGTTGCATTAAAAGAGTCTTATATTTTGAAATACTAGCCTGAACATTCTGCATTTAAAGCGAAAGTCGTAGTTCAGACTGATGATTTCCAAGAAGGAGTGTTGAACTTAGCCTACTGTCCTAGAACGTCTGGATGCCGTACCGTCGCCCGATCCAAAGAAACAGATTCTACAGCCTTCCATGTCGTTCAGGATTTTCATCTTAATATACGGCAACCAAATAATAAGACCGTGTGGCTGGTGAGAGTTCTTATACTTTATTTAATATTCGCTGCATTTAAAATACATTTTAATAAAATGATTTCTTTTACTGTCAAAATAATAAAATGATAGATATACAAGAATGAATATTTTTTTTAAATTAAAAATCTGACCTTAAGGGTGAAATTTTGATAAAAGGTTGAGTCCCATTAATTAATGGCTAATTGCTTAATTATTTTGAATAAATGGTTCGTAGCTATTCATTTCTATTTTATGCATAACCTAATAGAAATCTAAACTTCTAAAAATGTTTATCAAACTATAAAATCTTAAGTTTGTTCTTTACTTTACTTATATATTTTTTTAAATCTTCATTACTCAAATATGCATGAAAATAAATGTGCCATTGATGTAAAAATTTATAAGACATCATAATTAGCCTTTGAGTGCCACTTTTCAAATTTTTGTACTTTTTTAGTTAGTTAAAAGATTTAGAAGTGGCAAGTATATATAAATAGATATCTATATATTATTTTAAATGCAAGTGGCATTCTTACCTATTCTTGCAGTAGTCATCATTGGCATTACACCCAGTAAAATAGTAGTATTCAAAACTGAAAAACATAAAATTATAACTTTGTTAATTGTATAGATTCAGGTTTTTTAGTTATTTTTATCATTTTGAGGACAAAACAAAAAGTATTGTATTATCAAATTCCTTTCAGAAAAGTTTTAAGATTACCCATAATTCTCTACCTCATTCACTGCTTTACATAATCATGTTTTTTTAATTTTTTGGAATATTTATATTTTTTAAAATAAATAGTATACACCTCTGATCTAACTATTTTTCAAAAATCTTATTTACATAAAAACTTAAAATTTCATTTTCTTAGCAGAGGCAAAACTTTTCATTCTTTTATCTATTATAAATTTATCCAAGCAAAACTTTCTGTTATTTTTTCTTAAATGTATTTTTTGCATTATACAATTAATGTATTTTATGGTAACGAAGTGATCTATTTAATGTATTAAATTGTTTATGTATTTAATAATTAGTTATAATTTTCCAAACTTTTTTTTCCTTAAAATTATTTTCTATTTTGCATAATATTTAAAGTTTTAACTATAATTACCATTAAAAGATAGTTTTTAAAAATTAAATTAAAAAAGTAAAATTTTTTGGCATCCTTTTTTTAAAAATATTTTTAGCTGGGATGACTCAAACATTGATATTCTCTGGGTGCAAAATATATATAAGGTGCATAAAAAAATAAACATGTTCTAAACTTACACATATAAAGCAACTTTGTCATCTAGTTAAAGCATAATTAAAGTGCTTACTTTTTCAAAGTCTAACTACAAGCCACTGTTATAATGATGGTTAAATTAATGGCAGGCATATGTGCTGGTTGTACCTGCTCGAGAGTTCCAAGAAGATATCCTTGAACCAATGAAACAAGACATGGCTGGAAAATTTATCACAGAATGTGGCCAAAATAGCTTCCTTTTGCCTTCAGACGTTACAGGTATATTCTTATTATTTATGTAAATTTTAATTAATTTTTGTTTTAATTTGTTAAAACGCTTCAAAGAAATAGAAGTTTAAAATATACAGCTTCTTGAAACATTTCATTGGTGGTATACAGAAACTTTTCAAATCAAATCTATCTGCTGAGGGATTTGGAAGCTCTTGATTTTAAAAAAATTCCATATTTTAGATATTACTTAAGTCGATGGTTAAAGATCCAAAATTATTATATTGAGATAAATTGTTATATAGATCTATAGAGTCGCTGTGGCTCAGGGAAAAGAGCGCTAACATTCCCATGAAATGGGACAGGTTCAAATCACAGTGATTGCTGGTCTATACAAATTCTGCACCCGGCTCGTAACTGACCACAGTGCTGATATAAAATACCTTTAGTGGTCGATGAATCGCGGGGTAAAATTCCCTTGCCTTTAGGGTAACTGTAGGAAGGTTCTTGTGGCTATCATTACCATGTAACACTTATGCAGATTAGTCCTTTCAAAAAGTACTCCTTGAAAGCTAGTTTAAACCAAGAGTTCCCTTGTTTTCAGGGTTGGTTGCAAAATTATTCTGCTCTGGATTTGAACATTGATAGTCTCAAATCCAAAAAGGTTTGGCTGTTCAACAGCAATTATAAAATAAAATGAAACTGTACAATCCAAAGATCTTGATTATCTGAAGTAGATTGTGTTCCAATTACTTCACATAATCTAAGTTCTACTGTAATTAATTCAGTAAGAAGTGATCACATGTTGTATTTTATGTTGTAGGCTTCTGTCGTGAATCTGCATTCTCTCTGACATCCGAGTACAACAACGGAGCCCTTCCTTGCAAATGTGACACAGACGGATCCCTGAGCTACGAGTGTGAATCGTTTGGTGGTCAATGCCAGTGCAAGCCCAATGTCATTGGCAGAACATGCTCCCAGTGCCGAACTGGGTTCTTTGGTTTTCCTAACTGCAAGCCATGTGATTGTCCATCCACTGCCTACTGTCAGCCTGTGACTGGACAGTGTATATGTCCTCCAAGAGTGATGGGTGACAAATGTGATACGTGTGTCCCTTACACTTATGGATTTGATCCCATCATTGGCTGTGAGGAATGCAATTGCAATCCATTGGGTACACTCAATGGCCAACTTCAATGTGATCTGAGCAGTGGACAATGCAGGTGAGCATTTCAATAATAACCCCCTTTAAGCATCTCATTTATTCAAATCTATAACTGTATTAATTCTATGCTGCACCTTTAATTCTCAACACTTTCTGTGGAAAAATAAGAAGTTTATCAACATCTGATATACTTATAATTGTTTCTTATAGAGATATTATAGCTTTCAAATGTTACTTTGTCTTCAATTTAAGTTTTCTCAGTCTAATGATGGCAGTATGTGTTTTTAATATGGAGTGATTTTTTTTATAATTAGTATAATATGTACAATGAATAAATCTAAAATAATTTCATATACTCTTCTGTATTGCATATACTCTTCTGTATGCACAAGTACAGGACTAAAGACCTTTCACATTGTAGTCAATTTTTAAAAAAAAAGAGAGAAACATTTGTGACTATTAAGTAGTTTTAAAAGACTTCCGCGAACATCAATAATGTTTGCTAAAAAATATAAATAAATGAAATTTTTTTCTATTCTAGATGTAAGAGTAATATTGTAGGTCGCACTTGTGACAAATGCAAAGCAGGATACTGGGCCTTTCCACACTGCCAGCTGTGCAACTGTGATTTGCGAGGCAGTACAGAGGACATCTGTGAACAAGATTCAGCGAGATGTTTTTGCAAAGTAAGGATTGTTCATACATAATATACTTTGTTTGTTGCACGCACACGTATATTCATTGGTGTGATTTTGTAGGAGAATGTCTATGGTGATTCTTGTGACCAGTGCAAACCGGGTACATTCTATCTGGAGGAAGTTAACCCACTGGGATGCACTAAGTGCTTCTGCTTTGGGGCAACGGACAGGTGCTCCAGTGGATATCTTTTTTCAGCTCAAGTAAGTCATCACTTTAATTATCTGCTTATTTCATATGCTGATCCAGGAAAAGTAGCCTTACCTGTTGCAGTAAAACTTGTTAAAAGTCAATATTTTCCCAAAATTTCTAAGTTTCACTTTAAAGCAGGATTGGTATAATTTAAATTATGAACTGTATCACAATTTAAATCATTTTATTTTTTAAGAAAAAATCGATGATTTAAATTGACAGTTTTTTTAGTTGAATATATATTTTTATACAGTTAATAAATATCTTTTTAAGGAGGTGAGTTTTTTAAATCTGATTTAATTGATATTGAAGGTTTTATCTAGAAAAAAATGCTAAGGGAATTGATGTAAATTATTTTATGTTCAAATATGTTAAGGGTAATAAATAAAAATTCATACTAAATATGGTTAAAAGTAATGGGAAACTTTTAAATTATAATTTTCTATTAGGTGTAGGTGAATTGATTTGCTGTCAAATAACTATATTTCAATCACACTCAGTTTTAGGTTTATTTAAATACAAGTACTTTTAAAATGAATTAATGATGTAGTTTGTGTATAAAATTAGATAAGATTTATAAAGTAAAAAGTAATTTAGAATAATTTTTTTTCATATTTACTGATCTAAATTAATTTCTTCTGTATTTAACGTCTAACTGACAAAGTGGGTTTTTGTCATTACAAATTAATAAGAGTTTTGAATAAATGTAACTATAATATAATTTATTTAATGATTACTTCGTAATTAATAAATTTAACCATTTTTGTTTAAATATTAGGTATTTTAGTTATAGTATTGTTTTTAAATAATATTAATCATTATTAGCATATTTTACCAAAGCTTTAATTGATTAATGCAAAAAAAAGAACTTTTTTTCCGCTCATTATTTTTTTTCTTATTTTATTTACTGGCTGGGAGAATTGTATTTACTTCACCAGACTTTTGAGCGCTATTTTGTGAACACATCAACTGTTTAATGGGGACCATCCATCGATGTTTGCGAGTTCCTATGACATGCGACGGTCACCTATAAAGGGATATAATTATCGACTGTGTCGACCTTCATCTATAAAGAGCAGGCCTCGCAGCGCTCCTATATTTCCTATTAATTTAGAAAAATTGCTATATTTCCTATATTTCCTATTTTTTCCTATATTTTCTGTATTATTTTCCTTAATTTTCCCTTATAATCCTTTCTCAACGTCCGCGCTCCCGATTTGCGCTAGTCTNTCCCCCTATCGACGATGTGAACCTTCTTCTATCAAAAGGTACCTCGAGATGGAATCGAATTAACATGGCTTATATAGAAGTGAATTGGTTTTTATTATTTATTGTGTTAGTTACACCACGAACTAATCAGCTTTATTTATTATTTTTTTGGGAGGGGGGTGCTTGTCTTATATTTTAAAATATCATCATCCCCTTTGTGTTCAATGTAGGTGTATACAATGTCTGGTTGGGACAAGAAAGTGTTTACAATGAAGCAAGAGATGATGGAAGTGGAAGGTGTGCCAATTACTCTCACAGAAGATGTCAAAGCTGTCCTGCCTCTAGAATGGCCCCAGGACGATCTCTTCTATTTCTCTGCACCCAAGGAGTATCTGGGAAATAAGGTAAAAAAACAATTCCTAATTTATGTAACATTCTAAAAGCTAACCCTCCGTAATAGAAGCAGTAGTACTAGAGTTGGTTTGCATCTCATGTAAACTTCACTCATTTTAAACCTTTTGAAAAATTGTGTAACTATGTTTAGTTTAACAATTTAAATAAAAAGTTAGAAACCGAAAATAAGCAAAACGAAATTTGAAAGATATGTATGTTAGCAAAAACAGCCTTTCATCGGGGGACACACTGGAGTCTTTCTGTAGTCAGTGGTTAAAGCAAAAGCTGACCCGAGAACCCATAATGGACAAACTAAATAAGAAATTGCAATGCTATTTAAATTTTTGAGGTATTGCATTTTCTTGTCACCTTGAGAGAATGGAGGAAAACAGAGACACTAAGAAGATATTCAAGGAGCAGGGCCAAAGGAAAAGAGGAAGGCCGGTCAAGAGATGGTTTGACGAGGTGGAAAAGGACCTTAAGACTCTTAAAAGTCCAAAACTGGAAACAAAGAGCTAAAGACAGGCAACTTTGGAGGAAAATTGTTAGTGAGACCATGGTCCAACATGGACTGTAATGCCAGGGAGTTAGTTAGTTATAAGTAATCATAAATGAATTCTAAAATTTTCCCATCCTATGTTTACCAACTATGTTAAATTACTATTCTTGTACTGTACAATTTTTGATTGATAAAACAAACAGAATGTGTGCAACGTCAATTAATTAATTTCTTTAATTAAAATGTGCTCACAATTCCTTATATTGGTTAGCAAATTTTAAAAATTTATAAAGCATTTTTTTTTACTATGTCTAAATTGAAGACAGAGGTTAAAGCTTTCAGTCTTATGACAGATGTCTGTCTTAATCTCAGATCAGATATCTGTATTAAAAAAGACTGAGTAAAATGAAGACAGATGAAATTTAAAAGATAATTAATAGCTCTTAATTCCATAACACGAGTAATTAAGTATAGCAACAGTTTGAGATTGCTTCCCTTTTTTTGTTTATTTCTATTGAACTGTGTGTAGAATAAAAAATTAGATCTTACCTTAGTAAAATATTTTTTTTTGCAAGTATTAAATCATAATTTTGTTTTAAAAATTGAATGAGCATCTAAAAAATTACAGCAACTTTTAATTAAGGAAAAGTTCAGACAAACTTAGTTTTTATTTAATTTGCATGACATATTTATATTAAAAGCAAACTACTATTTATCATCGAATGAAGAAAAGTTAGATTGTTAATTGAAGTGAAAGTATTAATTAAAATTTTATTTCTCAAGCTCTTATCGGGAGTCTTCAGTTTCTATTTTTGAATCGACTTTGTTGACCAGTTTCCGTCGAAAAATTGATTTCTATTTTCAAAATATAAGATCTTGCATTTTATTTAGTTTAAAACTTTGCATAAATTGCTTTTTATTTTTAATTTTGGTCTTGAAAATGATTGAAAAACCCTTGTAACAGATTTTTATAGGGGATTTGTAGTATACTATTTTCATAAATCTATGTTTGTCTGCAACTCAAACACAGTCTGACAAATATTATTGTAATTTAACTTATAGCAAAATTTGTAAATTTAAAGTGGTTGAAAAGTATACAAAACATACTTTATGTTGTTTAAACTTAATTTGAATTTTATGAAATAACAAATAACAACAAAAATGTGAATAAATCATTGTACAGAGAAGTTTGTTATTGAATGACTTAATTTTTTATTTAATGACTTAACTCTGATGAAAAATAAACTGCAAATGCTGTGACAATTCGTAGCACTTAATACCATGACAGAAATTTTTTGGTATTAGGTGACCGACCAAACATGGATCATTAATTTGAATATATTTTGAGGTTTTCTCCAATTCTTAACTTTGTATTATTTATTTCTAAAATTTTTTTTCTCCCCACCTCTCCTGTAACATCTTCTCCCTTGAAGCTTGTTTTGCAATTAAGTTTTTTTATGTCTGCGTCTTATAAATTAATGCTTATCTAAAAATTGAAACATTTTCAGAGATTACTAAATTTGTAGGCGTTGATTTTTTTTTATTGAAGCATGTAGTTTTAGTGCTTACATAAAATTATTTACATTTTGATTCTTTTAGCTCAATTCTTATGGTGGTAAGCTCTCATATGTAATTTCCATTCAAACTGATGAAGATTCGGATGTGGAAAGTTTTGTTGGACCCGATGTCATTTTAATGGTAGGTTCACTCTCCTCTTGTAAATGTTTACAGCAATAAATAACATCAAAATACTTTTGGTTGATAAAATTTCATTATATTCAGCAAATGATTTTTAAGGTCTATAAACATTAAAAGTGTCCACTTTTTAACATCGGAAAAAATATTCCAATACTTTAATTTTATATTTTATTTGTGATACAATGTTCAATCAGGCTTTAGTTTAATTTTTAAAAATTTTATTTGGTATCAAAATTTCTGATGATTTGGCGTCTCTTGGCGACGTCTCTGATAAGTTAGTCCAATATTCAGCCAGTTACTGAAGTTGAATGAATATTCATTATTTAGGCCAAAATTGATATCTACTGCATCTTTATAGGATCTGTTAAAATTAATTTTTTTTCCCTTTAAACTCTTAGAATATGTCTGGTTTACATTTTAAAACAATAATATTATAAAGAAAAAAATGCATTTTGATCTTTGGAAAATTAACCTTCCTCTTTTGTTTTCAAGTTTAGATACACTTATCAATTTCTACTTTGTCTAATTTTTTACATTAATTTCAGGGAAATAATATCACAATTGTCCATGTTCATGTGGAAGAACCTGCAGCTAATATACTTTTCGGAACTAGTGTGGATCTTCTTGAGGTAATTGAAAATGTAGTCTTTTTCCCCATCAGCTTACATAATGCTCGCAGAAAAAGCAAACACCATAATAACTGTTGATCTAATGATTCCTGTACTAGGACTCAATTTTACTGATTCAAGGGCTTAACTTTAAATGTGTTAAATGTAACTAAATCTTATGTTATTCTAAGTTTCAAAATCAGACCTAAAACATATTTTCAGATTAGGATTCTTTTTCCTCAAAGCAGGAAGAGTAACCGCAAAATATGGTTCTAATAGTTTAGGCAGAAGAGCAGCCGAATTTGTCTACTTAAACGTTAAGCTCACATTTGTATATTTCGCCTTATGAAGGGAATTAACTAATCACATAATTATAAAACTCAGTTATTAAAAATAATTCTATGCCTAAAGTTATTTTTTATAATTATTTATTATTTTATTTACTAGTAATTAAAAAAAATTTTTTTACTGTAAGGTATACATATTTTTACTTATCTTTTTTTATCCCATGTTGATCTAAAGCAAAAGAAAAAAAAAGAAAAAAAGCAATGACTGAAAAATCCTTCTGTATGCGCTTCAAAATACTTGTTTTTAGATAAATTTTTTTATGAAATTTAGTATTTCATTGTTACAGGAATGATCACAATCTGTTCTTTATGACAAATACTTTTTAAAATTGAAATAGCTGCTTTGGGGAATTAAATTATTCTGAAGAATAATTTAAATCCTCAAAGCATGGAAACTAAATTTGAATCTATGTTCATTACATAGCCATGGATTGACTGGACAATGTTTTATTTCTTCTTAAAATTATTTTTTGGACATTTAGTGAGTAGAAAAGTTTTCTTGACAATAAGGTTTTCATTACAACAGAATTCATAAATCTGTATGCGCAGTAGAAATTAAGAAAATTTAGTCCATAGACCAAAGACTTAAAGATGTGCACTGGTCTATCTATATGTCTTAAATTTTTTTTGTTAAAAAATGAATAAAGTAGCTTTCAATAAAAAATTATATTGCAAAGAATATGTAATCCTCCCAATCATTATGAAATATTCTAATTTAGGATAAAACTGACCAAAACACAAATCTCAAAGAAAAAACAACCAAAACAGCATTCCCATCCTTTTACATTGATTGCTGGTTCAATGAACCATTGATAACAATTTTTTGGTGGATCAAGTCAAGTTTTAGTCGTTCTGGACCAACAGATCTACTTTAATTTCGAGTCCTGTATGTGTATTTAAAAGAATTCGAATATCGATTAACGACATTTATGTTTGCAGAGGGAGTTTCGTCACATCAGTGGGCGTGAAGTGAGTCGTGAGCAAATGATGATGGTTTTGGTCAATCTGGAACATTTACTGCTGAGGGGATCCTACTTCCATCCAGCGGAAGAAATCAAGTAAGAGTCTCCTTAAGACATGCTCTTATGAACTATATAAGGGTTTAAGCAGGATTGAAAAGTTGCTTTAAATTTATAGAAAGACATGGGCAAAAGTCGGAAGATTAATTGCACATTTAATACTCTTCTATGTTTTATGTGGCTACTGTATCCATATTTTTTAGGGTATTATACATGATTTTTGAAAATTCACTATTTTAAAATTATTTTATCCAAAATGTCTATGACAATTTTTAAAATCATTTTCCCTAAGTTTTTAGCCAATATGGAGAAAACTAAAAGAGCCTTTGAAATGAATCTCTTTTAAAGAACATTAAGGGATTAACTTGGTTGAAATATTTATAATTAGTATTTCCAATGCAATTTATTCAAAGAGATTTTCTATTTACAAGTATAATCAAAAAGTGGATTAAAAGGTTTCATGATTAGTTACACATGCAGAAAAAAAAGGTTATGCAAGTTGAAAGGTAACACACACAAGAGTTTTTTTTTTTTAATTTGTATATCTTAATGAAATGTAATTTGTATATCTTAATAATGTAAGTTACAATATTGAACATATTTTATAAATAATTCTCGGATTTATCTATCATATAAAATGTATATGTCTAATAGATATTCACTGATTCAAATCAAAATATATGCTTCAACGTGCGCAAGAATTTGATTTTTTCAAGAAATATGCAGATTTATTATATAAATAATAATAAATAATACTCAGATTAAAGTTTGAATTTGTATTGGTGTGTTTTGGTTTCACTGCTAAGAAAAATAATTTATCATTTCTTATTTGTTTATTAACTTTGTAAAAATGTTTCATTGTATTTTTTCTTTTCTTGCCCTTTTTGTTTATGCCTCTAGCCATGTTTGCCCTTCAGCTGCTGTAGCTTTTACTTTTTACCAGCTTATTTATTCCTCTTAATGTCTAATGTTTCCACCATTTTTCTTCGTATTAACATGGGTCCTCTTTTTCTTTTGCCATCCAGCGCCCATATTAATGTTATTGAGGGAATTTTAAATGAACGCATTCTTTAAACATGGCTTAAAAAAACTTTTACTTTTTCTTTGTTGGTGAGCTTCTCTTGGTGACTTCATTGTCTCGGTTATGACAGACCTATTTCCTTAATTAGAAATTCTGCAAAGACCCAAAGTATTGTAACATTTGTTGTGGTATATATGAACCTGTCTCTGAGATTATTTCGTTGTTGGTGTTTCAGTGCAAATAATTTTTAGAGACTGCGGAGGAAGAAAGTTGTCCAAGAAGTAAATTATTTAGGAGGGCAGTCACAGTGATCTAGTTCTCATGGTCAATTTTTATTTTCTTTAAAGCAAAAATTCATTAAAATAGCTTTCATGTTTTTTTGGGATTCTGTATCACGTAATGTCATTTTTTTGGCTTTCTGTTCTGTATCACGCAATGTCATTTTTTTATGATTAAATAAATTTTAAGCTGATTATTTGTGTTTGGTCAATCTATCTTAATGTAAACCAAAGTTACATAATGCTTATACCACCAACACATTTTTTTAGGTCTTGCGGCAACTCATATACCATAAGAGCAAATTGGAATATAAGGCATCCTGCATGCAACGCCCTTCGATTAAATTTTATCTCTCTGTACTTCAGGGTAGTCTCCCCCATCTTTTAATGTTCACAGTGCTAAAATTCATCACATTATGTGTTGGACTTACAAACCATAATCAGGTTTTATATTTTGCCCGGAAGAAAAAAATAAAAAAATAACTGGACAAAACAGAAGAAACTTAAAAAATATCATACAATGGTTTAGCTATAAGTTCGAAAAGAATAGCTTAAATTGAAATAAATTAAATTTAATAAAGTATCAGTAAGATGAAAGTTTTTCACATCAACTTTTAAACTATTTTCTTTTTATTAATTTTAATTTTATACATAATCTTAAAATTTATTTATCGTATTATTTAAGAATCAGTTTGAGTTTTCATACTTAATGGTGCTTAATTATTAAACTAAGTGTGCTACTTAGTTTACTTGCAACTACTTTACTTGCAAATTGTGATTTTGATAAGTGATTTGTAACAAAGTATATGTGATTTGTTAATTTAGTAGCATAATGACGGAATTAGGTGTGGTTAGAGTTGTATATGGTATAATTGACTCATTGAAGATTGTGGTGAAAACAGGATAATGAAAATGATAGTTAAAAATAAAAACTGAATCATAATTATGATGAAACTTTTAGTTAGTATTTGTAGATACAAAATTTTATTTTATCCATAAGACTTTCTAAGATAAATAATAAATTTTCAATAATAATATTAATAAGGACAGGCCATGGGAGATAAATCTCCCATAACCAGCACAATTGAAAGCTAAATTGAAAAATGATTGAATTGCTCCCAACGGACAGTTAGGAGCATGCGAAGATATCCAAAGTTGTCAATTTATTGAAAGATAACATAGCCAAAAACAAAGTCAACACTCTGTAATCAATATTAGATTGGAAAATAATTTGACAAAAGCAAATCGCCAAAAAGACTGTGAAAATTAGTGTAACCATGAAACATTTTTGCTGTGAGAAATAAAGAATGACGAGAGATAATAGAATAAATAAAGAATACTGTTATTAAAACTTGATTGTAACTACAAACTGTTTAAAAAAAATTTTTTATTGTTTTTTTTAAAAAAAATGCAATTTTTTTCAATTTGAATTGAAAGAAACCAAATTCTTCAGGTGTGGTTTTATTCCGTTTTTTTTTCTGTGGATTTTTCTAGTCTGGTAAAAATTTGCCATCACTAACCATACTTAATTGATCCAATTGCTACAGAGAAAGACCTGATAGCGTATTTATTTATTCTCTTTTTGCTGTTCAAATTATGTCAAGATTTTAATGTCATGGAATAAAAAAAATGGATTTGTTTTTTATAGATTGTCTCGTGTTGTGATGGAAGGAGCAACAGAAGACTTTTCAGATGGTCCGCAAGTTTTACGAGTGGAACAATGTCAATGCCCACCCAATTATAGAGGAAATTCTTGTGAGGTATCTCTTAGGCATAAATAATTTCTCAGTAAATTTCTTTTAAAAAAAATATCGATATATTTTTATATATCAATTCAATGCGGCCATCAAACGGCAAAAAAAGGAAAAGTTGGTGAATTTTATCAATTTTGAAAAATCAGAACAAATACCTAAAAGTCCAATATTTTTCTAAAAAAAATTAGTCTTGTAATAATTTTTAATATTTTAAAAATTCTTCAACTCTAATAGTTTCTTTTAAGTGTTTAATAATATTTTATGTATAAGATTAGAGCATAACTAAAATATTAATATCTTAAAATATCGAACTAGCGTCACGATGTGATTAAGTCCCACTCATAGTTTCATACAGTTATTGGCCAGCAATCAAAACCGAATACGCACCCATTCACCTCCCACAACCAGAGTTAGATAATAAAAAAGATAATAATTAAAAATTCAAATATCACGATTCGAAACCTACGATTTGCGATTAAAATTCAAGTGATATAAACGTCATTATTCAAATGCAAGCAATTTAATCCAATATTGCAATTTGTATTTATACATTTTTAGAATTCAATATCGCAGTTCACATTCACACAAATTTAATAACAAATATCGATTTATGTGATTTAAAAGTTGCACATAGTGATTTTGCATTTGCACTATTTAAAAATGATGTGTCACAATTCAAATTTACGCATTTTAAAAATCAAATGGATTGTTTCATTTTGATGTGTCATTGAAATTCGATTGCGCGTAACTATTAATCGGTCTTTAAGTTCAATATTGTGATTCATATTCACTTGATCTTAATATTAATAATCTCGATTCATTTTCACGAGATTTCCGAGACATCAATATACTTAAATTAAATCTTTCGTTCTTTGTGTTTATTCTTTATAAAGGAATTTTTGCTTCAGCTCTAATTTGTTTTGATGATGCAGCTGTAATTTAAGTATTTACATTTATCTTTTGCATTTTGTCTGTTACCCTTAAATATTCCTTCATAGATAGTACAATATTCATTTTGCCTCTTACAGAAATGTGCTCCTGGGTATTATAGATCCAAAACAGGACCTTATTTGGGATATTGCGTTCCATGTCAGTGCTATGGTCATGCACAAACATGTGATGTCAACACAGGGAAATGTATTGTAAGTTTTTTTTACCTTTTAGTTTTTCAAAAAATAATGTTAAGCAAGCTACATTAATTATTTCAAATATATGACTACTGTTACGTAACATTAATATTTATTTAGTATATTTTTTGTGTACATTTTGTAACTGCATCAAATTATATGCTATCTCGCATCCTTTTATTACAAAAGAAAAATTATTGAAGAGAATAATTAAAATTATAAAAGATTAGAAAAGTCTTTATCACAATAAAAATATATTAATCTATAAAAATTACAAAAAAAGGTCAATAAAATATACTGTTTACAGCTGTTGGCATTCGCACAGAGGAAAGTGGTCTATGACCCATCTTAATGTAAATTTTTTTATGGAAAATAAGAACAGTCTTTTTCTCAATAAGAATACATTAATCTCTAAAGATTACAAAGAAAAAGTCAGTAAAATATGCAGTTTACAGCAAATAGCTTTTTTTCACCATCTCTGAAAGTGATTGACAACCTCATGTTTCAGTCAGAGTGTACTAAAGACGATGCTATCAATGATTTACTTTTTGAGTTGAAAGTAAAAGCTAGAAAGTAGACATAGAAAATTGTTACTATTTATACTTCTAAGACACAATTCTTCTTGTGCATGAAATAAAGTTTATCATACTAAACTAATAATATAATAAAGATTATCATGTGCATATAATTTTTTTTATAAGTATACAAAATATACTTACCTACTTCAAACAAAAGGATTATTTATTTTTCTTTATTTAATGAATGATTAATGTTTCAAATATGTGTTCATTTTAAGGGTTGTGAACATAACACTGTTGGAGATCATTGTGAGAAGTGTGCTGCCGGCTACCACGGGGACTCGACTCGAGGGACGCCTTACGACTGTCTGATATGCGCCTGCCCCCTACCCCTCGAGAGCAACAATTTTGCTGAGAGCTGCGAAGTCTCACCCAGTGGCCAGGAAATAAGCTGTAACTGCAAACCTGAATATTATGGCCCACGCTGTGAATAGTAGGTTTCTCTCTTTTTATTTGTGCTCTAAATAGATCTCACTTTTTCACTCATATTTTTCCTTCTGCAGCTGCGCAATCGGATATTTCGGAAGGCCAGAAATGATTGGTGGTCACTGCCAGCCTTGCAAGTGCAGTGGAAACATAGATCCAAGTAGACCAGGTAGTTGCGATTCAGTGACTGGAGATTGCATCATGTGCTTAAACAACACTTTTGGTGCAGCCTGTGAACTCTGTGCACCAGGTTATTTTGGAGATGCTATATCTGCTAAAGATTGCCGCAGTATGTATCATTCCTTTCAATTTTCATTAGCAATCTTCATATATGATGTGCACTGCCTGCCAGAGGGCTGAGTGGTTAGCGTGCCTGACTGCGTAGCCAATTGGCTGGGGGGTTTGACTTTCATTCAGGGCTTGGATGTTTTTCTGTGTGTTGTCCTCTGTTGTGTAAATGTGGCCCACCCTGTGACTGGGTATCTGTGGCAATGTGGTGTGGGTAATGTTGCTCACCTCCGTGACTTTGGTTCTCAGGTGCCCACCGGGTAACGATAAATAAGCAATACTTTGGCAGAGAACGAATAGTTTGGTGCCTGCCGTTATTTTCAAATATATGTATGATGTGCACCCTATCCAGCTTTATTTTTTTGCAATTATGTCAGGAATGTATAGGGCAAAATTCAGAGATTTTGCTAATAAGTTACACATAAGGTGCATTTTTGATTAAAAAAAAAAAAAACAAGTAGTGACCGATAAACTATTTTTAAATCTTGATTTGTTATATTTTATCAGTCTGAGGCTTGTGAGTGGTGACTCTTAATTTTGCTTTAAACAAGAACGCCCCTTAACTTTGGCCTTAATAAACAACATGGACAGTGTCTGAGCTGATACTCCTCTCTCCAAACTTCATAGCTCTGAAGTATAACTTTACATTAGGAATCAGATTATTCTATGTTACTCGTTATCTATTTTACTATACAAGGAGAAAGTGAAAATATACGAATAAAGTCTATTAGAAATGCTCCGTTAACATGCCTGGCTTTAGTTACAACAGAAAAATAAGCAAAAATAAAACTAAGCAACAACAAAAAAAAGATTTAATTTTTGAAATATTAAGTGTTAAAAAAACAATGAAATTGACTTGCCTGAACATAATTAAAAAAGAAAAAAAATCTGCATTACAAAACTCATGGTTCAGTGTAAAGTAATCTAGTTCCAATTCTTCAAAATATGCTTTTCCATGTGTCTTTCTAAACATAAATTAACAAGTTTTAAAACTTAACAAATATGCGTAAAAACTATTTCTTATCTATAGTGAAAATACGATTTTAGATTATTTTTTATTAAATCTATTCAAATTTCCTCCAATAAACAATTTTCCAAAAAATTCTTTGCCACACATTCGGTAAAGGGGTCTAGTACCGAATAGTGGTTGAATATTCGTTACATCCCTAATTAAAAGTGTCCAAAATGTTTAATTCTATTCAGACAAATTTAATTACACATCTTTTCCCATATCTATTGGGGTAAAATTTCAGCCTAATCAGTTTGCTAGGTTATCATTGTAACTTCGTGTCCACAATTATTTTTAAAACTCTTATTCATATTTTTGTACCTTTTCAGTTATTAAAATGCTAAATAGGTTTAGTTAAAATAGTAATAAAAGTTAATTTAATGTTTGCAATTTATTGTTTATTAAAATGTTTATTTTGTGATATTTAACAGAGGTTTGTCCAGGCCAAATTTACTACCATTTAGTGGTACCTTCACAACTTTAGGAGAAACGGAACTTCACAAAATACTTTTTCTTAACATTTATTTTTGTATCCCCTAAAAACAATAAATCCATATTTTTACCATATTTTTGTGTTGATTTTTTAATATAATTTTTAATTTTCACAAATTATGTCTAAATTTTCACAGAATATCAGCAAAACCTAGACAAACCCCTGTTTAATTTATTTGAATTTAATTTTTTGTTTTATTTCTAGAATGCACTGATATGCAATGATAATCAGCTTCCTGTTTTACAAAAATGTGACTCTAAAATTCTTCTCATTTTTAGATATTTCAAAATTATCCTCCTTATTTTTAATTTAAAAAATTGGCATGTAGGGGGGCGTGGTCGCTTATAATTTTCAATTATAATTTCTGCAATATATAAGCTGTAAATAATAAATGATGCAATATGTAATAATGTAAGCAATTGTTTTCAGAATGCAAATGTGACGAGTGTGGAACTCGTGATTGTGATCACGAATCGGGAGAATGCATATGTTGGGCCAACGTCATAGGGACGAGTTGTGATCGATGCAAGGTGAGATTTTTTTTTTGCATTAAGGTATTTGCTTCTCTATTTTCATAATTTAATTTAATTTTATAGATTGTATCTTTTACGAAAAATTTCAAGGAATTAGCATGTATTTTACCTCAGTGTTTAACCGGCATATGCAACAGTACCATACTCTCCAACCACTGTAAAATTCCCATAGTTTCAGAAAATATTCTTCTAATTAGTAGCAGTGCTGCCCAAGAAAAAGAAAACATTGAAATAATTTTTTTATTTTCTTTATTTTACAATTTAACAGTAATTCATGTCCCAATTGACACCTTCATTGGTGGCCTGATAAGAGGATCTCCACTCTACAAGAGAATTTGAATGGGTACTTGCACTTCAAGAGGAAGAAGACCTACCATACCCACACATGTGCCCTATGACGTCAGCTTATCTTTATCAGCAAAATGGCGTATTAAAGTTGAGCTAAGTTTCTATACATAAGTTTGAATGTTAATTAAATAGAGAGCATCGAATGAGTTAAAGTATAATTCTTTCTCGTCCACTTCGTTTACTTAATTTAGATTTATTATTTGTATTCTATTGTAACCGTGATATATTTTTTTTCTGTACCTGGCAACTTGGATGCAGAATTAATTAATTTCTACATAACTCCATGCCTGTCTTTGTGTTAAGTCTCTGTGTAAATATATAGTGGTAGTATTTAAGTCTTTAATGAAGAATCTTTATGAAAGAACATAGAATGTGTCATTTAAGAGAATTGATACTTGAAAGACTTGACTTACTCAAAATAGAATGGAAAAAGCAGTTGCTAACGTAAACAAATTTCAACGTTTCAACACCCAATCGGGATCGAGATACCTATGCTACGTCACTGGTAGGTATCCCATTGCTGATCACCAAAGAAGTTTGTTTTTTGGATACTATTTTTACATGAAGCTGTTGTTAGTGGTAATGTTAGAGCAACATCGATGAATTGGTATTTAGATTTTTTTTTCATTATGTTATTTTTGTGTGAATCCTTTGATATGTATTTGACTTTTTTGTTTCTTTAAGATTAGTTCTTGTTTTCAAAATCTTTCACTACACCATTTCAATAATGAGATTACAATGGTTTGAGAAAACACTTATCTTTTTTTTTCAAATTCTGATGATCAAACATAATCAAAATGAGTCCAAATTTGCTTGACTTCAAACAAAGAACGGAAAAAGATTCTCATCTCAGTGACACTCAATCCCTGGTGGAATCTATTTCTTTATTCACACTTAATATACTGTTTGTTGTAAAAGTAGTTTAAGAGGAAACATTTAAAATATTTTCATATTAAAGCCATTATGAAGATGGCTATGAAACAAAAGTGATCCTCTAAGCCTTTTGATTCGGCCCCTTAATTGTCTTAGATATTAAAAAAGATATTTAAGGAAAAAGAATGGTAGTAGAAAAAATATTTTTCATTCGCTATTCGTTGAGTCTTTTTCTGAGGTAATGAATTGTAATTATTTCAATTTGATTATGGCAATAAGTTCTTTGTCTTGAAATGTAATTTTTATGCTTAAATTTTCAAATAAAGGAAAAAGAAATACTCGGAAATTTTCTAAAAATGATAAGTAAAAAAAAATTATCATTTCAAACTACTAACTATATTTGCTGGGATTTACTTAGTTTATATGTTTTGGTCTACAAAGTGAAAAAGAAATTAGGTATACATGTGTAAGTCATTCTTGTAATTTTTGTACAAAATTTAAATACATTCTGCATTTTTATGATTACAGCTTTACGTTACTTGCAATGTTGGCCATGCAAAAATATTTTCCAGTTTTTGTGCCCAACTATCCAAAAATAGTTGTATATCCTTGATTGAATAAAGCAATCATGTTTCAATTAAGAATTTTCAAGACTATCATTTTAGCGTTTTGGCTATGCACTTTGTGTTTAAATATTCAAACTGCTTGTTGTTGTAGGAAAATCACTGGGGTTTTGATTCCTGCTCTGGTTGCCGCCCTTGCAATTGTGGTCCTGCTTCAGAGAGTGATCAGTGCGATTTACAAACTGGAAGTTGCAGATGCAGACCAGGAGCTTCAGGAATCACTTGTGATGTTTGTGAACCAGGCTATTGGCAATACTCTGAAAATGGATGCATCTGTAAGTGCATAAAACACAACAAGTATATTTTTAGATAAGTATATTTTGAAAAAATATTTGGAAGCTTGTATTTAAGAATATATAATATTAATGTAAGTATATTTTGAGACTTTCATCTGTAGTTTTAAAATTTTTTTCATGTATTGTTGTTAAGTAATGGCAATTTTTAAGTACTAACATAAGCCCATTAAGCAATTCTGTTAATTTTAAGCAATTTTAGTCTAATTTTCATAACTTTTAGCCTATTGAGGTGGCTGAAGATATCAATTCAGAGTTATAAGTCACCTTTACATTGATAATTATCCATTTCCTATGCTATTTGTCTTATCTACACACCTTGTAACTTAACTGGTATTAATAATTTTCTATGTTCTGCAGAAAATCTTTAAAATGATTGCATGTCAGAGCTACTATTTATTAATAGACTAAGTCATGTTAAAATAACACATTTTATTCAGTTTTCCAATTAGCCGAGTTTTAAATATCTTGAAGTATTTTTGGTTTTGAATTATGGAAGTAGCATTTCAAATTATTAAACAACTGTACATGCAGTCATCCTCAGCATTCCTAATAAAACTGATATCAAGCTCAATAATCAGCTAAATAAAACTGATTTATGTTTCTTAAGCATAAAATCATATCTGCGGAAGTTTCATAATAATTATCAAATGGTTTCGCAAATGTTTTGTGTAAGCAAATATTCAATTGAAAACAGAACTTGGTAAAACAAATATATTTGTTAGAAATTAAAATCATCGAGAAAAACATCACCCGCTTGCGATTATAACACCAGGCAGAGTGACAAAGTTCAACAAAAGAACCAACAAGAACGACTCCAGTTTCAGTTGTCAGTATTTATACAACCCTAGGGACGAGTTGTTTTGTCATTTACAAATTAATGTTCCATGGTAATGCCAACATTACTTTATAAGAATTTAATTTGAAACAATAATCAAATTTTGAATAACTAAAATTTAAAATAATTTGAGAGAATTAATTAACAATAAAACAAAGTATACAAACATTAAAACTCCTTCAGTCTTTAAATTTTAATCTCAATTTGTAATCAAAAACAACTATTGACTTCATGCTTATGACAACTGAAAATATCTGCGTCTTCTTTATCTATCGAGTGATTTGCTTGTTCAATAAAGATTTTTTTTATGTATGGTTCTTGTATATATAGTTTCTTGTATATATATGGATAAGCTTTATATTTTAGCTTGTAACTGCGTGGAGAAATATTCTTCTGGTGTGATGTGCAATTCTTTCAGCGGCCAGTGTGAGTGTTTGCCAGGTGTGATTGGAGAGAAATGTGATTCCTGTCCCTATCGATGGGTTTTTGTCAAAAAGCAAGGCTGCTATGGTAAGAAGTGTTGCAAAATAACCATGATCGTGTGATATAGTTATATTTTAAAAATCAGTTTAAAGCTTAATGTTTTTAACTTCGTAAATTTATTTAAAAAATGCTGAATATAATTACTTTGAAATTAAACTTTTTCAAAGAGATATACTATGGTTAATATAAAAGGATTATTTTCTATTTTTTGAATTGCTGCTGCTAGATACTTAAAAACAGTAAATCAGAATATTATTTTTTCAAAATATACTCTCAAAGATTAAGCAAAAAGTTAAAAAGTCTGCAATCAACTTATTTGCCATAATGCTTCAAAAGAAAAACTTTTACTACTTCCACTGAAAAATACAAAAGCATTGATTTGAATGCCAATTTAAACTCTTGTGCATAAAAAACCGGAAAATTTCAAAATTTCCTTCCCCAAAAAAATCTGGTTAATTTCCTTGAATAAACAAGGTTTTTACACCTATTACAGTTGAAGCTCAGAGTGACTGTTTATATTTGAGAAATGACTGTTAAATTTTTTTGATACATCTAACTACATATCTTTTTTTTTTTTTAAATTTTAGAATGTGGTGCCTGCGTACATGGATTGTTAGACACAACTGATGACCTAGAAAATTCCATTGCTCCCATCACGGAAGAAATGAAAGATGTCTCGTTAAGTTATTTTGCAAACAAACGTTTGCAAAATGTGAATGAAACTGCTGATATTCTAAAAGTAATTTATCTTATTCTAAAAGTAATACATCTAAGCATAGCTTTTGAAGCTATGTACAGTATGCCAAAAAAGAAAAGGAACACCCTAAATAAATTAGAGTTTCAAAATAGTTGTCTGTTTAAAATTTGAAATTAATACTATGCAGCCGATTTTGTTCAAGTTTACATTTTGCGATGTATAATAAAATGATAGCTAAAAATATGGAATAAATAATATTATAAATAATTATTAAAAGTTATGTTTTTTAATGTTAGGTAAATGAATTTTATAATTGTGTGCAAATTTTTTTTAATTTGCTTAAAAAGTTCTTGAGATACGGAGAAATACACAAAAAGTATAATTAATATTAAGATGTCCAAACTTACAACTGCTCTCCTAACTTGTTGAAACCATTGTGATTTGGTTAATGAAATCAAAAATTAAAATTCTTTAAAACTAAATTATATATTTATATTACATGTTCGTATAAAATGGAATTCTTGGAACAACTGAATTTCAAACTGTATAAAATGCATTAAAATCATGTTGTGAAATTAAATATTTATATGAATTACCAAGAAATAACACATCTTTGATTGTCTGAAATTTTCCTTGGAGGATATTCTCTTGTAACTTTGCCAGAGGATTTGATACAGCTGAGGCTATATTGCGAAGAATTTTAAGCAACAACAACCAAGAAATAAAATATGTGTTATTACTAAAAGAAATTTAATTTTTTTTAATCAGGAGTATGATTTTTTTAAATGAAAGAAACTTTTCCAAAGTCTTTATTTCAGAAGGATTAACATATTCCTTTTTGGGCCGGTGGTACAATAAAACAGGAAATGATAAAGCAAGTCGAGTTTATTTCAGATTTTACCTTTTATTTTCTTCTTTCCAACATAATGCTGAGTGGTAGGGCTTTGCTCTTTCATGCCACAGGTCCTGGGTTTGATTCAAGGTTTGGGCAAGGTTTACTCCGACTTTCATCCCTTCAGTGGGTCTATAAAATGAGTACCAAGCATGCTTGGGTACTCAACTCTGAGTTCCACCTTTGGCCCTCTATAGGCTGTCGCACCATTGAGTTTAGTTTCTAACATATTACTTGATAGGTTGAAAGCTGAGACTTCTATTGCAGATGTTTTACAGATTTACTGACATCTGGGGAACGAATATTGGCAGAAAACATATTTTTTTCATAAAAGGTACAGAATATTTACTAAAATGTCTCCTTAACTTATCACAAAAAAGGCAAATCATTTTCAGGAGTGGTGCTATGCAGAGCCTTCCACATGCTCTTATAGTAATAAAAGTTTTTACCAAAGGATAGAAGCCACATCCCATTTTCCAGATTATATGTCTTAATTCCTTGTCAATATTTAATTTTAAGACATTAAAAGATAATTCTAACTGACCCTGGTTGCTTACATAAACTTTGGATCGTCAAAAATATGTCTATACTGGAGCGAGGCCGAATTAAGAAAAGCACAAAGCACACCGGAATTGGGTTACGTTCTCTCTGTTGCAGTTAATTAAAATAGAATCAAGATAAGGAAATTATATATAGGGTAAAATGTCAACGCTGTTAAAATAAATAAAACTCAGAAAACTAAGTTGACTCAATCAAGAAAATTCACATTTCGAATTGAAAACTATGAAACTGAGTTAATAGAGTTAAGCTGTAGAAATCTTCAAACGAGTGTAATGCAGCAACATCACAACCATATTTTCCTGATTGCAGCTGCCTCCCATATTTTAAGGGTCAGGTAGTCAGGTATCCAAATCTATCAAAAGAAAAAAAGGTTTATTTAGAGTAAGTGCATTTTTGTGTCTGATTTCTTCACTCAAATTATTGTCTGCACCTTTTAAACCGTTAACACTCCTGGTACATGAAAGTCCAATCATTAGATCAAAATTATTCAGGGTTTACCTTTTTCGTACAGTGTACTTATGATCGAATTTAAAACTATTAAAAAATGTGTTAAGTGGGAAAATATTAAAAATTGAGTTATTGTCTTGCATGATATTTTAGTTCAACCCAGTTTTGTATGATGTATTTAAAAGTCCTGTAAGTAACAAAACAACTGTTTTGTGTTCAATTACAAAACTTATATTCTGTTTTCCACAAGAGGTATTTTTTAATTCAGATAATACAATGTGAGGTTTTTTTCATTTTGTGACAGTGGGCAACTTTATTTTACATACACTGTTACCCAAATGTATACATACTTTTACACGGGACGCACATGTAATAGTATGCTTAACTTTTAGTTAACAGTATAAGTTCTATACTTATGAACAAAATAAAGCAATATAAACGTCAAAGTAAATAGGGAAGCCATTCTTAATATCAGAAGTAATGCTGTTTTTTATTATTCTATCAATTTGAGTATTTAAAGTTATGGGATACCGATTGCCCTTATTTCATATACTTTCCTAACATTATGTACTTTTTTCAAATGTCAAGAGTTGTTATATCCGACTACATTTTTATTTCATAAAATAAAGGCACTATTGTTGCATAAATCAATGGTTAATTATAATTGACCCTAGATTAAGATAATGTATCGAGTTAAAATATTTTTTAACTTTTTTAGTTGGGATTAGATGCAGGTAGTTCCTCGGGCTTCGACTATAGTCCATTAGTGTATGAAGTGCAGTTGATTGAGAAGAATGCTGACACCAGTGATCGATGGGTAAGCTTTTGTTAAAGCACTTTTTAAAGAATTATAATTTTAGGAAATTTATAACATTTATTTAGTATGAAATGCAGAACTACAACATTAAATTCTAAGTTTCTTTACTCTTTTTTTAAGACTCTTTTAAATTAAAATTCATGCATATCTGTAGTAAAGAATAAGAATAGGTAAAAAAAGAAAAATATTCATATAATAGAATACAAAGCTTTTAAAAATGAGGAATACATATAATTTAGCTAAATTTAAACTATTTTTATTTTATTATTATCTTTTTGTGGCAATTTTTCAAAGCTATTATTAGTATTTTATCTATTTTCAAAATGTATTGTTTTTGTTTGTTTTGTTTATTGATAATTAGCAGAAAATTCATATTTTTTTAATTCAGAATTCAATAAAAATATTAGGAAAATATTGCAGCAGATGCTAACAATTTTTGAATTTGGTTAGTATTCAAATTTGACAGTTTTCATAAGCTGCTTCATACAATTCACTCTATCAAATTACCATGTAAAAAGATTTTTAGTTTTTTCCCACAAATTCAGTGTAAAATTATTTCAAATACTCATGACTTGCAATATTGTAACGAAATTTTTATACTCTATGATTTTGTTAAATTTTTTTAGTAATCCTTAAATTATAAATAAGAAAAGGCTCAAAGAATTATTTAAGATGTGTTTGTATAGAAACTGTAGATTGGATGCTATTTTTTTTCAGCATTGATTGTTTAAGTACATCATCTAGTGCCTGATCCTTAGGTTGCATAATGCCCTTTCGAGCTGCGTTTAAAGCTCCTAACACATGCATTACAGCTAAAGTTAACCAATTGCTCATTTGGCCTTGTGTTTAATGTTTAGATACCCACAAAATTGAATTATCCAACAATGAGTGTTGAATAATTGGGGTTCAACTGTATTTATTGTTTTGTTTATAAAATTTTATGCTGGTCTCTCTCTCTTCTAACTAAATTTTTAATGACAAATGTAATTGCATGCTATTTCATATCAATATGTTATAGAGCAATATATCCTATATTTGTTGAAAAAATATAAGAAAAATTTAAAGTATTATCATTAATTAAATAGAATAAATTTACATAATAACATAAAATTGTATAATCATATTTGTTAAACCTATGTAATTTGATTTGTGACCAGTCACTTAAAAGGTTAATCTTTTTTTCACCTTTGTTGCCTGTGCTCTTTCATTTATCTGTTTCGCATAATGCTGCTTGCCAGATACACAATTTTTTGAAGCTTAAATATTTTAACCCTTTTATAGGTTCATCTTATGTGACTTTGCTGATCTCTACCCTCTACACCAGCAAAGTATCCATTTTTTTGTTTGAATAACACATGAAAATGTAGTTTAAAATAAGATGACACGCACAATTGCAAAATACCGTCACTTGATGTCAGCAGTTTCAAAATTTTTTCACAAAAGTGTTTAGATATATTCATTGAAACTTAGTTAATAGTTAACCTAGTAATGCTGACACCCATTAAAGCTTAAAAAAACCTTTCATATCATGAATAAGTTTTAATCCCTTTTGATGCTCTAAATTATTTTAAACTGAAAATAGGTGGTGTTAATGTTATTAGAAAAAAAAATTAAATAATTTCTATAAAAAATGTAATTCAAAATTATTCATTGTTTGCCAACTGTTATAAAGACCCACAAAATTATTTTTCACTATGTGTGAAATATTTTGAGAATATATTAATTAATTCTATTCATTTTCAGATGACTCATTTGCATTCTGAGGCATTGAGTGTAAGAAACGATGCCGATTCAACGAAATCGGATGCTCTCGAAGTAGAAAACCTTATCAAGAGTGCCATTGGTAAAGTCAGAGGTAAATATTTTCTGTTATTTAATTACATAACATTTTTTTAAAATCATTTTTGTAATATTTTCAAGGATGTTGAAAAATGACTACATTACCTAAAGTTAATTTGAATCAGGTAAAACTTGAAAACCATTGATTTATAAAGATTGAGATCTGGTGCTGAAAATTTGATGTTTTTTCAATTTGAATTTTGAAAGAGCACTCACTAATAAAATTTTCAAAAGGCTAGAATTTCCAGTAGATGCTCCCCACTGCTGTACACGCCGCACCTGCAAGAAACATCGTTAAAAATATTAGTAGTTTTAATCATCATATAGGTTGCACTACCATAAAAGGCACACTTCCAATTTTTATTGAAGAAAAAACTTTGAAAATTATTCTTACAGAAGAAACATATATAACCAATCAGAATCATAATTTGAGAATGTGTGCGCAGTAAAAAATAAGCTAATCACAAAATGAAAATAAATCTCACGCTTTTTATGTATTTTTCAAATATTTCTAGCCTTGTGTTTAATCAAATCCATCAGAATCAGATTCTTCACTTTTGGAGCAATACAAATGTTGTAGTTCATTTTCCACATCAACATTGTTATCCAACATCAAGCAAAGAACAATCTCCCACTTAACGATAAGATAAAAGAAGGAAATGTATGAATTGAATTTTGTATAATTAGTATAGGAGATGAGCTAAAAAATGTAAAGAAAGCAGTGCGATATGTTGAAATACATGCAACCCTCACCACATGCTAGGTCACATTATTGCAGGTGCAACCAGGAAGAAAAACTATTCCATTCTTACTGCCATTCTTTGCCAAGCTTCTATTGAATTTTTTGATATCTTGCCTCCTATAGCATCTAGACCCTCGAAGTTTTGCGAAGATAAACAACGTTTCTGTAGTGAAGTTCACTCTGTTAATGAGAGCGCTAAGGTCCTAAAAATATTGAGTTAACCCAAGCAATAATTGAAAGACAGAGCAACAAAATCAAGAAAAAAAGGAGACATTTTTTTGTAATTGCAGATTCGCTGGTTTCATGTTGAGATTAGGTTTTTGTATTTTTTAAGGTGTATACGGTATATGTGGTTGATGATTTTTAGGAAGACTGTGTCTTCAGTACAACTTGATTCGGTACAGTGCCTTTCTTTTGTAAATTTTCAACTTTAACTGTAAATTTTTATTGTGTGTTGCTATAATGCATGAAGATCCCGAGCGAAAATTTGTATTATTTTAACAATCATCCACGATGAACAAAAAACAAATAAATAGTTGTAGGCTCTTTATTTTTAGTTAAAATTATACTCGAAACAGATATTTTCATCTAAAAGGATGTGTTTCATGTAGTACAGTGTTATTGCTTAAGCACTTATTATGATATATTTGTGAATTTATTGTAAATTTAAGTTCCTTTATTGTAATACAATTGTTTATTTTATTCACTGAACAGACATTATTAAGGAATTGGGAAAACTCTCAGAAGGTTTGGAAGATTCAGTGGGAGAAGAAGACGACATTGATACCTTAGTTGCACAGGCAGAGTATATTCTAGAAGATCTGCTGGAGAGAAATTTTGACTCTCCCAAGAATGACTCACTCAATGAATATGATTCAGGCATTAAGTGTAAGTATTATATAGTTATTTCATCTATCACCTAGCAAGTTATATTTAAAAAATTGTATTTTAGAAATTTTTTTTTAGTCTGTTATAAAAAAAGTTTTTTTCTTGTTTGTCCTATTTTTTTCCTACAGTATTTATTTTTAAGCGTAATAATTTTTCATGCAGTCCATGAAAAATTTAATTTGATTTTTCGTAATGTGTATTTAAAGGTGCAACAAAATAAAAATTCACATAATTTTAATTTGTTTTCCTTTAAGGGCATCTACTCATCATCCTATAATATTTATTTCAAGGTTAAATGAGCTCGTAGTTTAATGTGTGCAATATTTTTCATGCCATGTATTGTATTGCAAAGTAAAATAAAAATTAACAATGCCAGCACACGACCCCACTTCTATATTCCAGAAGGAGGTATCTATTAGTTTTGAAAGTAATAGCAATAAAATTTTTAAAAAATTCAATTTCTTTCACTCAATTCTCATTAATTGACATTATTTATATCAAGGTGTAGAATCTGATTTTTCCAGTCATGTTTTTATTTGCAAAATAAATGAAAAATTAACTTTCCCAATAGTACTTAAAAATCGAGAAAAAGAATTTTTAAACTATTTCTTATTATACATTTAGCTTTGCTTTAAATCAAAAGTAATAATGTTTCAGTTTCTGTAAGAAGGAAATTGTATTAAAAGTAACATTGTTACAGACAAAGTGGAAAATCAGGTCTGTAAGAAAATGCCAAAAATTTATTACGAAGTGTTAAAAGATTTCTCATTTCATACATCCCAGGTATTTTACACCATGGCAAACCCATAAAATATCAGTTATAATTATTTCATACTTTTAAATATTCCTTCTTCAAAATTTAAAAACTCTATCCTTACCTGGAAATACCTCTTTTTTGTATTAAACTGTGAGACTTTTTGTGCTCAATAAGGCAAAGATAATTTATTTTTTTAAAAAGAACTTTTAATTAGTGTGATTTTGATTAATTAGTATTAAAAGTTATTTCTTCCTGCCACTAGTTAGCTCATGCTTTATTTTGCTTTCTTTAATAAGAAATACTTATATTTTTTATAATCACCAGATTAATCAGAATAATACTCAGTATTATCTGCTCTTGATGTTACTAACATTGGCATTTTATTTTTAAATTTAATAGTAATTGTCTCGCATGTTTTTCCCAATTGTAATATTAATAACTAAATAAGTTAGTTAAAGTAATATTTTTATTTCATTAAAAAAAGTGATTGATTTAATAGAGAAAATGTTATTTTTCGTAGGTTATCAACTCAATAATAAATTATACCCGCTTTGCTCAAAGAGTCACTGTATACAATATTTAGTTAAAGTATAAAATAAGTTCTCATATTTCATACTTAGATTATAAATCAGGCATTCTGAACAATACTTATATAATGGTGTGTTGTAGTATTGGAAGAGGTGACCCAATTTGAATTGCCTGTTTTGGAAAATAAAGAGAGATGCGAAGAACAGGGAGAGAAACTGATGCATGTGGAAGATTTGTTGGATGATCTTACAAAAGACAGCCAGAATGCCTACAATGTGGCAGACGATGCACAGGCTTTGCATGAAGAAATGGAAGGAATGTCTGTTGAAGTATGCATAACCACATATTTTATATTACAGAGGCAATTTCATTGAATGCTTAAATAGGCTTTATACATTCTCTTGGTTCTACATTATACAGGTTCTTGATTCTTCTCTAATTTGCGAAATTCCACAAATCTCAGGACCGTTGATTCGCGAACTTCCATGAATCAATAAATTATATTCTCACAAAATTTCCTCGGAGTTGCGCCAATCTAAAATTTAAATTTCATTACATACGCAAAATCTTGTTTACTAGACATTTATACCGCCTTTACCAGCACCTTTTTTTTCCTAAGTTCTCATCGCGCTACAACGGCTTTTTTGTAATGAAGACTTGTTAGAGTTAAGACGCAACTTTGAGTAAATGAGGCTGAAAAAAAACTCCATAATAACTTCTGCTGGAATAATGAACTACTAAGGCAAACACAAAAGTATAAAATTAATAAACTAAAACGTAATTCTAATTTCAATGAGTAGCAAATTCCGATTTGTAACAGACACATTATTTAACATATGTGATATATTTGGCCCCCTTTTTATTTGGTTACAATTGAATAAAATTTTTAATACAATATTTCAACATGGAAATTTCCAATACGAACGGGCATGCCAGCGTTCTTGATACCATCGCTTCGTGTTTCGATCTTTTTTTTTCTTTCGCAGTTAATGCAATTGATTTTCTTGCGTGACATTTAAAATTCCAATGTTATTACGACACACTTTTTGATGCACTTGATTTTCGTTAAATACATGCTGTGTTTCGATCGGAGTTTTTTTTTTTTTTTTTTTTTTTTTTTTTTTTTTTTTTTTTTTTTTTTTTTGCAGTTATTGCTGTTGATTTTCGAGCCATTTTTTAAAAATCCTGATATTATTATGATATGGAAAATTTAAAATCACACACCTGAATATTCACTATTTGACGCAATAATTCTATTGTTTTCTTCAATCCATTTTCCGTCTATTTTTTAAAAATCTGGATAATTTTAATATGGTATCATGAATTATTGAATCTCGAAACATACTTTTAACTAACCACTTTTTGAAGCATCAGATGGTGTGAAATTTCACCTTCAATACCCGTTGTTTTTATCATCAATCTTTTTTTTCAGATTTAGCCATAGATTTCACAAATTTTAAAATCTTTTTTTCTTTTTTGTAATGCGATTCTAAGTATGCAAATGGTGGTACAACATTTTTTTTAAAAAATATATATTTCATGTTTAATATAAGAGGGAAAAAAATTATTGGATAAAAAATTCTTCCTTTAAATTTTATAAATGTTACTTTTATGAAAACGAGTTTCTTATCTATCTTCTATGTGCAGAAAAAAACATATTGCAAGAAAATTTCAAATAATATCTTCTTCCAGCAATTACATGTCTGATTTATAGAAGCCAACTTGCTCTACATTACAGGCAAATCTTTTTTACTGGTAGCAAAGTTTATGCATTAATGTATAATTTAAAGTTATCTTGACACCACTATTTATAAACGATTTATAAGTTAGCTAAGGAAAGTAGCCCAAATTCTGAAATTTTTAATATGCTATCTTTAACTAAATGAGCAGTTGGCATTCCTGCACATTCATGATTACTTTTTTACAAAAACATCAAAATTTTCTCTTTAATAATTCCCATAAAGTTATATTTCTCTGAAGTATAATGAGTTAAAAATTTGTTTCGTAACAAATGTACATAAATTCAGGATTTGGCGTACAGTAAAAGATGCACAAAAGTCTATTATTTTGAGGTTGTAGCTATCAGAAAATACAAGATGTGATATTCACAGTTGTTGTAATTTCAAACACTCTTTTAGGATAAACTGCAGAAAGCCGAAATGGAATCTAAAGAGATAAATATTGTGCTTAAAAATGCTTCTGAATTGCTACAACACCCAGAAAATGATTTGACCGCGAGTGTTTTCAGAGTAAGTGTTTGTATTGTTACTTACTTTTACTTTTTTGTTCTTAACTGATTTTCCCCATACTTGCTACCCTAAGCTGCCAACTACTAATTTACATTTGAGCTGTCTAGAAATCTTTTTTTTCTTTACTTTGGTTTTACCTGTCTTCTTAACTGGTTTGCCCATCCCCTATGCGAAGGATCGAAATCGGGAAGGCATGTCTTCGGATTATCCTCGGGGATGTTTCCCATACCGTTGCCAATAGCCCATTGTGCAGCTCTAATGCGACGTAAATGAAGTACCTGCCTAACTGGTTTGCCCGTACGCTGTAAGTGCATCCTTAAGTTGTCCCCAACAGTTTTGACATTACGTGAATCAATATTTTTTCCTTTTCTTTGCTGGTTTTCCTGTATCTTTGATTCCAATGAAATTATCAAAATGTTTCACCAAATGACCTTGCTTGTTCTCTGAAATACTTTCCATCCGAATTTTTCTTTGTGAAGGAAGGATGTGGGGAAGTGTTTCTTCTTTTCAAAATTTCAGGTCTGTTGTATGCAGCTGTCATGAATCCTAAACACTGTAGTCTTTTTTTTCTTCCTCTTTTTTGAAAACTTTTTTTAATTGCATATAGAGTATACCTGCAAAAAATTTTTTTAGGATTTTGTATTTCAAAGTCATGAAATTAAAATTAGTCTAAAAGCATTAAAAGAGAGTTTAGTATCCTTAAAAAGCATATACTTACTTAAAATACAATAAAACCGTGTATTAGTAAAATATCAGAATTTGTTAAATAGTAACTAAATTTTTACAATGCCCGATAGCAATATGAAATGAGACAAATCACCAACTCTGCATAAGACAGGAGGAGGCTAAAGGGCAGAGGTAGAAAGTAGGTACTGTCTGTCTTACCGAATAGCCACCATCTGATGCATTACGGTTGCTATCAATTGACAGGATTAGTATGTTTCAAGTAGGTACACTACAGGATTAGTATATTTCAGGTAGGGGTAAGGCGTGGCCAAAAATATGAACAAAACAGAAGAATTCCTACTGTTGGACGTTGGCAAATTTTTTAAAGAAAAATATAAACTAAAATAAATTATTAATTAGTAAGCAACTTGAAAGCTTTTTTCTATAATTTAAACTAAAAATTATGAGAAAATAAACATACAAAGGTGCATTTTTTTAAAAAATGTATTTATTTAAAAAAATAATTTCAAAATTTAAAATTATTAAAAATTTATTAATAGCACCAAATAAAAGAGATATTGAACGAGTTGATAATGATCCGAACAAAGTAAATATGAGTAATAGTAATCAGAATTAAACCCATAAACACAGATAATTTTACCAGTGTGTAATTATGTGAACAAGGAATTAATTTTTTTTCAACATGAAATGTGAATTAAAAGGCAGTGCTTTTAAGGAATGGCAGTTTATTTTTAAGTAAAAGGCGCATTTAATAGGATCAATGGGCAGGCAAGGTGAGCTGCCCTAAAAAAACGCTTAGGTAGAACACTGCATCAAAATGGATAGTGATTTCAATGAGAAAGAAAAAATAAACAAATCGTATTTTGCTTATGTTATGTATACTGATCATTTTATTTCACTATAAATTTGAAATGTACTGTAGTTTGTATGTCTCAACAAAATTTTCTAAAATTTTAAATTTGTTTTCATAAGAATATCAGATATCACAATTTAGCAATTACAAACCTTTTTTATACCCATTGTTTGTTTACTGAATACAACCTTCTTGTTTAGGTTAAATAAAGGATATATTACCAACGGTTCACCAATTGTCGAAGTACAGTCTGTGGCAGGACCCAAGTTAAATTAAAAATAATAATAATAATTTTTTTAGTAACTTTTTTTTTGACATTCCCCAATATGAATAAAAAGGCAGGGTTTTTAAGGGATGGCAGCTTATTTTTACAAAGAGGGCACATTTATAGGGATCAAAGGGTAAGCAAGGCAAGCCGCCCTTTTAAAAGAGCTTAGGAAGGGCACTGAAATAATACAAGAGCTGGAGAATCACTTCTCTCCCCATCTCTTTTTCAATGGTGTTTAATTAAACTCGACAAAAAACATGCCTTTTTTTATCAATATGTTTAGCAAAAATAATTTATAATAACAGTTTAAGGGGCTAACACTGCTCATTGCTTTCTTATTAATACATAACCTCCTTCTAAAATGTTGTTGAAAAAAAAATGAGTGTTCCTAATTTTACTTTCTTCCCACCAAAGGATCTTGGTTTGAAATCTGATCGCCTGGCCTTTGGAATGATAGACTTGAAGGATCAGTTGAAAGACACTGAACAAAATTTTCAGGATACAAAAGATCTGGTCAATGAAGCATCTGAGCATGCAAAATTTTTAAAGGATCAGGCTGATCAACTAGAAGAGTAAACAATTTGTTTTGTTATAGCTTGCATGTTATTTATATATATGGCTTAAAATTTACAATAGAGGTTAATAAGAAATTAAAATAGTAAATGAGGAAGCTAATGTTTGATTATAAAATCATGCGAAACCAGTTTTCTTTTTTTTTTCTTTTTCTTATGTGACTTAATTTTTGTTATAGGACTTGATTTTTGTTTTTGACAGTGCAATTTTAGCAACTTTTAAAAATTAATGTTGCATTTTCTAATAATCTAACAACAAGTATAAAAAAAATAAATATTTTTTTAAAAGAAAATGCTATTTTTTAATGAAATTTTCTTATTAAGTTTATTTTAAACAATAAGAAAACTTCCCGGCTGTTTATGTTTTTGTCATTGTATTATAAGCTATGTACTGCAAAACAAACAAAAAAAATTTCATAAATCTGTATTTTATTCAGTTTTTAAAAAATATATTATTATTTATTAGTTGATGCTGTAGTTGTTGAGCAGCTCTTCTTGAAAACATTTGGCAAGCACTTGGATTGTTTTTTTTTTTTAAATTTTACAGCAGATATATGGTTTATCACCCATTTCAATTGTATGCTTTCCAATAAAGATCTGAAATTTTTTTTTTTTTTTTTGAAAATATGTATTTTTAAATTTGAAATATTTAAAAAGAAAGTTTCTTCACACCTTAACAGTAAAAGTTTCTATGAAAATTCAACTCTAGAACTTCTTAGCAGTGACATAGCAAGGGTTATATTTTGGAGGTAAAAGTAATGCAAAGTTTGTGATCAAGTGTGCGCTCATTAATCAGGCAGGGCGGAGACTTGAACACCATTTGAGCTTGACTGTATATTCTGGAATTCACACAGAACTCAAGTACTTTACTTTTTATTTTAAAAATATTTAGAAAAGATTCTGTAATAAGATGAAGAAGGAAAATTTAATACTTTTAACTGCTTCTTTTCCTTGAAGCTAAATTATATTTACTTGCTGAAGGATGGAAGTTTTATGATAATTATTTGTAAGAAGTGTAATGCTTAAGATCTTTTTAAGAGGAAACAAATTTTTAATCATGAGATTCTTTTATAACGAGAAAAGTTTTTGGTCTGGTTAATAAAGAAGGAAAAAGATTGTAGGCACAAAGAATTAATATAAAAGGACTCATAGTTGTTTATATATGTTACTGTGAATGACAGAAATAAGTGGTTGTTGACTTCTGGTGAATGTTGACAATCACATAATTGCATCCCTAAAATTCCAGAATTCACACGTGCATCCTGGGTGGTGCTAAATGAGTAACAGCGTTCGGCTGTGGCAGCTAGTGGCAAAGCGAAGGAAATGAAAGAGTTTTGTTTTTCCATACTACAATGGAATGCTGGAGTCATTTTCATCTCCAAGTTTGAGGAAATTAAGAAAATTGTTTTTGAAGAGGATGTTGACATCCTAATAATACAAGAAGCAAATATCATAGAAGAGAAAATTAAAAGATATAATATAAAGAATTATACTATGCATGGACTTTTTAAATCCAGGCAAATTGCCAGTGGTATACTTGTTGCAATTAAAAATAAATTAACCACAACTTTCAAAGTGGTGAAAGAGATAATCAACAATGATTCATCAGAGATTGTGGAGATTAGCATGTGGAACAGAAATGCCCATTTCAAAGTTTATGGTATTTATAGCCCTCCTAATAACAACAATCTTAACCTAGACATGTTAACTCCATTCAAAAATACAATTATTGTAGGGGATTTCAATGGAGCATCCCCAAACTGGGGTTACTCTGATCAGAATCAGGTAGGGCAAATTGTAGAAGATTTTATTGGTACCAATGCATTATTTCTTTTATACGATAAAGATGATCCAAACATCTTTATCCATTACTCAGGAAGTTCGACAAATCCAGACCTAAGTATGGTTTATGCAAACATAGTTGAACAATGCCCATAGTTGAACAATGCCCAGTGGACACGGAATGATTAAGACCTCAATTACAACAAAGTTGAAACTCACTAAGACCCCATCAAAAATTATGTGGAACTTTAAAAAGGCTAACTGGAAAGACTTTACTACAGAGGTTGAAGGAAAAATAAGTAACATAATGAATGAAACATCACCATACAAACGAGCTTCATCCTTCTCTACAATTCTTCTTCAATGTGCAAAAAAACATATCCCACGCGGAAGAATGAAATCATATGAGCCTTTTTGGAATGACAAACTAGCCAAACAAAAGGCCATCGGGGACCAAGCTAGGCTGAGAGCAAAAAAAGCTGTGAATAAAACAGAAGCGGAATGTTGCGTAGATGTTATTAAATGGAGACTCGAAAATGCCGTCATGAAAAAGAAAGTTCTCGAAGCCAAAAGAGAAACTTGGAATGAATTCCTTAATAGGATGGACTATCGGGTAGATGGGAAAAAAGCCTATCTTTTAATTAACAGTCTCAACAACAAAAGAACTCCAAAAGTTAACCACCTAATGGTTTTTGGAGACAAAGAGATCTGAGATCCAAGTTTAATAGCTACAAAATTCAACGAATGCTTTCTCAATAAATTCTCCTTAAGTAAACAATAAAAGAAGAAAGAGAAGACACAGCTTAGAACAAATTACTCAGAGAGAAACATAATGGACCCCATTTTAGTAAAAAAATTTCAATTGCAGAACTCAACCAAGCAATTAAAAATATTCAAACAGGTAAACAACCAGGACCAGACAAAGTCTTCCCTGAGTTTATTTAACACCTAAGTGAAAAAACCAAGATTTTCCTACTCTTCATTTATAACACGTTTTGGAGCAAAAATATTAGCTTACCAGCCGACTGGGTGAAAGCAAACCTCATCCTAATTTTAAAATCAGGGAAGCCAAATGAAAATTCTGAAGCTTATAGACCAATATCATTGATATCTATTCTAGCCAAAACACTCGAAGAAATTTTATCCTCCAGGCTCAAATTTTTACTTGAATCAAAAGAACTACACCACGAAGAACAGGCAGGATTCAGATGCAGTATGTCTACAAATAATTAAATAATGAAGTTAGTTCATAAGATCAAAACAGGGTTCAATTCTAAAAGAAGCTCCTTGGCAGTCTTTGTTGACTTTCAGGGTNTTTCTGAGAGGTACCTATTTTGTGAAAATTAAAAATTATATTAAAAAATCAACACAAATATAGTAAAAATATGGATTTATTGTTTCTTACGAGACACAAAAATAAAATTTTAAGAAAAAGTATTTTGTGTGATTATTCTATCATTTTTCCTAAAGTTGAATTTGTAAAGGTACCGGCTTGGACAGACCCCTGTGCTTTAACTATTAAAACAAAGTTTCAGTTAGCAAACCATAACTTTAATTTAAAATTGTGATTTCTTTTTTTTTTCTCTTGATTTTTAAAGTGACAAAATAAATGTAGCAGACTGTGTTTATAAATGTAGTCATTCATCAAAAAATAAATAAATATTTAATCTATATATTTTTATATTAAAATATTCATTTTTGATTCTATATCAAAATAGATAAGTAATTCTAAATCAGGAACCCAGTACTCTCAAAACTTAAGTTTCACCAGTAGAAATATGTCAAAACACACTTCAAGATCTCGATGGTAACATTCCTACTAAAAGCACATATAAAATTATCAACCCACTTGAATATGTGGACATCAAAAACAACTTGACTGTAGGGAACATAAGGAAAAAAGACAGTATCGAGGCAGAGCTGAGGGCAACTGCGTTGCAAATGATCTGCGAAAAATACCCGGAAAGCGACTGGCTACATGTACATACCGATGAATCTCAGATACAAGATAGATCTGGAGCTGGTGTTTTTTGTAGATTATTTTCCCAAAGCGCCCCCGTGGGTCATTATATGACCAATTTTGATACAGAGATCCGAGCAATTTATCTAGCATTACAGAACCTAAAAACAAGTTCTATTGGTAGACTCAATTTCTGCAATTCAAGCAATCACAGAACACCAATGTTTTAAAACTAAGCTGTTAAACGAAATTCAGCTCGATATAAACCTCCTCAAGGAAATGAATAAAACTATAGTTATACAGTGGATCCCTTCACATATTGGTATCGAAGGTAATGAGAACGCAGATTATCTGGCAAAAAACGGAACAACTATACCTCAAGAAATAACAACCGTCACACCTGATACTCTTAAAAAATATGTTATGAAAAAACTCAACGAAATAAATAATTATGATTTAACTATAAAATCGAAAGGCAAAATATGGGAAAATATTCAAGACAATTGGACATTTTACTGTTACCAACCCCGTAACAAAGCAGTAACCCATTTTAAGCTTAAAACAGGCCACGATTGCTTATCAGAACATTTATATAACATAAAAATTCTTCCCAGCAAAACATGCCCAATTTGTGACACGGGTGTATTAAACTCTGATCACCTCTTGTTGTGCAAGGGACTAGATAGGAACTCCCAGAAAAGTGGTAATGTCACTAAATTGTATTGGGACGCAAGAACTCTCATGAATTGTCATTAACTTTACCTTTTTCATGTTAATGTTTAAAATTTTATATTGTTGAAATGTTTATTGATTCAAATGTTTATTGATTCAAATGTTTATTGCTCTTTTTTGTTCACTTTACCTAAATTGTTGAATTGTTTCTTTGTTATTTTTCTGCTCCTTTGTGATGCAGTGAGCTGTCAAATTTTCTGGATTGAATTCCTAATCAAGCCATATGAAACACACACATAATCGCTTTGGTAAATGTCTGAAATATATACTAGATCTACTTAAGTGTCACTGCTCGGTATACCCTACACTTTTTTTTTAAGGTCACGTGCCACTCCGCAGTATGCATTTAACTGGTACTCCAAACACTGATGTTTCTCCTTATCTTTCCTTAGCAGATATTAAAATATTGAATAAGTATACTAATATCAACGAATAAATTAATATCAAATTGGATATAACAAATATTTTGGACATTCACCAAAGCAACTAAGTGATTGTCGACATTCTCTTGATTTCGGTTATTCACGGTAACGTTTACATATTATTTAGTAAATTTGAAATTAATGTTTTTGATCGACACACACAGTGTGAATCAATAATCTTTATGTGCTAAGCTTTTGCTTGGTGTACACAGGTTTAAAAAAATAATTTAGTTATGTTTGTTTGTACTTAATTTAACATAGATATTTGTGTATTTATTTAGGTCTTTGTCTGACACCAGAGACAGTTCAGAAGCTGCTGTAAAAGCAGCTAATGCTTATGCTAACATAGGTGAGGCTATCAATGATGCATACTTAGCTGCAGAATCTGCTCTCACTGCCTCTCAATCTGCAGAAACAATGGTATGTTTTTAAATTACATTTAGTAAATTAACTTAGTCATATGACAGGTTATAAACTTAATTTACAAAATCTGATTAAGTGAGCTTAACATGCTAGCAAGATGGAGCTGTGGAATTCCATACATAGATTAAAAATATGTGTGTTATTTTTTTGTGTTTAAACAATGACCTTTATGCTATATAGAAAAAAATTTGCATTACTTACTCAGAATAATTTCAGAAAAAGAAACCCACGTAAAATCAAGTTACTTTTCATGCATAAAGCGTGTTGCATCTCAAAATATTTTTAACATGTCACTGTTTTTAAATTTATAAATGCAAATTTTGACATTAATTGTTTTTTAGCTTAGAAACAGGCTCTTATTAAATTGCACAGATCTATTTTTCCTCCTTTGTGTTAGGGCCTGTTGGTGACATCTAACTACTGTAAAATATTATTTTCTCATTTTAATGGGGGTGTTTGATAAGTGATCTGAGAGGAAAGTTTATAGGAAAGTCAATATTTCTCAAAGAAAACCAAATACTTTTTGACTTTTTATGTGATTTTTATTTAAACTCTTTTTCTGCCAATGAGCAAAATGTAGAGAAAAAAGGCTGTGCTATTGAAATAGGCAATGCTATTTAAATACAAAATTCAGAAACTTTATTTCCATAGAAATAAAATTTGCCCTCAGTAGGGCACAAAATTTTGTACAGACACTTGAGAAAAAGTTATAATTTCAAACTATGTATACCATCTTCAGGACTCACACTGCTTCAGGGCTTCAAAATATTAGCCAGTAAATTGACAAATATCAAAAGTATTAGCCAAAGGCAAATCTTAACAATTTTTTATGATTAATTCCCCCCCCCCCATTTCAAACTTTAAAATGTAAATTTACTATAACTTGAACTATTTTATACAATGCAAATTCAAACGAAGAGTCATTTTACAGTTGGGAAGGATTAAATGAGCAATGAATTGGATATAGGATGAAAAATGTAGATGTTTTATCGTCTTTGTGAAAAAAAATAAGAATAGGTTGGGGTTCATTTTGGATAAGTTCTTAGACTAGAGCAGTAATATAAAAATAAACCTGAAGCAATATTTTGTGTATTTTTAGATTCCGGCTGTCTTTTAAATATATATTTTTCATTTCAAATAAAGCATTTTATTCAAGTCTTATTTTTTAATAAAAGAATTTTTTCTGGCTCGCTTATTTTGTACTGCCGCAATGTCATAACTCAGAGAAAAAAAGAATCACTATAGAAAGTAAGTTATTTGAATAATTTAATTCTGCTTTATTCTGATTATTATCGCAGAATTTTTTTAAATATAATTATAGACGGGCAGTTTAACACGTTAATTGCCAATGGAGTTCAGGTGGTTATACCATATCTGTCACTGAAAAGGGGTAATCTATAAAGATAAAATCAAAGTTAAATTTTCTTAGCAAATTATCTGCAGCCTCCATGACTATTATTCATTATATCTTTTTTTGGATGAGAATAGTCCTCTATACATTTAACTGTTTATGAGTGAGAGAGTCGCGACTATTTTACTTCTCTTTAAATTCCTCAACTGACTGTCTAAAAAGAAAAGGTTACGTTAACATAATATATATGTTATCATGTTAAATATAGCATAAATTTATGTATCAATTTGTAAATTTTTTGATTTAATTCCTTACACTTGAGTGAGACCTTAAATTTAGCTTAATAAAATATTACTACCATATCAATATATTTCGATTTCTGTTATTTTAAACACATAGTTTATTCAAGAATCCTGTAAAATCAAATGATTATTTTTTCTTTGTTAAAGAAAAAATTATTGAAAATAAGAAAAAAGAGCGCTTATAATTTGGGGAAAATTTCTAACCAAAAAGTTCAGAAAAAAACAAAGCCTAATATTTTAGGGGAAATATTAAGCTCTGAGAATTTTCATCAACCTTTAGGTCAATCTGATGAGGAAAATCTCAAAATAAATATTTTATAAGCAAACAAAGTACCATTTTAACACTTTTGCTGACTAGCCCAAAACAAAATTCTTTTTGGAAGTTTGTGTTGCTAAAACATATCGAGCGGTAGCAAAATGTAGACTATTTTTCTACAAAATAGAAAATCTTTTCCTGACAAATAACACATTGTTAATTGAAATAAACTTATTTTAAAATTAAAACAATTGCTAAAATAGAAAAATTTAACTTTTAATTTATTTTTATCTATGACCACTTTTAATGATAGATACAGCATGAATGTGTTTAAGGAAAAAAGTGGAAAATTTAGAAATATTAAATTTAACTAAGAAATTTATTTCTCTTAAAGTTAGTTACTGGCGGGTTTTTATTTTTTACAAGAATTAATATGAGGTACTTTAGATATTTTACATCTAACTAAGAAATTCATAATTAATTGTACTGAGCAAATAAAATGAAAGCTAATAAAATAAAAATTTTGATTTAAAGCAAGTTTCTATCGCTCATTAGTATAATCTATTTTACTTTTCTAAATATTGAATATTTTTTGTAAATGAATAATTACTTCTTTTTATGTCTGGTCAATGTAAAGCATCTTTACATTAACCATACTAAAAATCCTGTCACCAAGATAAATAATTTCTAATTAATGACAGATTAGATTTTCAAGAACTTTCTAAAAGCCTATAGTCAAATTTAAAATTTAATTTGGTTAACATTTAACTAACTCGCAGAATTTAGACGAAATAATTTGAACAAATCATTTTTTTTATGTGTGATTTAGATGTTACACCAGCTGTCTAAACCATTTAATTTGAGCTTATTGTTTGATTTTATAAAATAAATTGTTTTCTTTCTTTTTTTTACAGAATTTTGTGTAACAAGTATCTTATATACAAATTTACTAGTATTAAATTTAATTTACAGTTTATTAATGTAGTTGTTCTAGGAAATTTAAATTTATTTTTTACATTCAACATCATGGAATCGCCCATCATCCTTTCCATGATACATGAGTATTCAGTTGTTCTATATCTGATTTTTCCCAATTTTTAAACAGTATGCCTTCTGACCAGTAACTATAGCATTGCTTTAATTTAACCTTTTGTTTCCTTTGAAAAATGTGAAGTAAATATTTCTGATGAATAATGAGGGTTTGTTTTTGCAGTCTGATGGAGTTTTAGGCAAGACTACAGGTTCGAAAGACGCTACCAATCAGTTAATAGATTCGGCTTTTCTTCTGGATCGAGAGGTCACTTCTTTGAAACCACAGTTGCAGAAAGCAAGAGAAGGAGTTCTTCTGATTGGTTACCAAAATGGGAAAACAGAAAAGGGTTTAGATGCTATAAAAAAGGATTTGGAGAAATTACCACTTTGTATGTTTGTTTATAATTATAAGGATTTTTATGTTTAGTGTCCACCATGAGAAGATTGCATACATAAAAAATGGATGCAGCATGTTCATATTGTAGAAAACATTTAAGTCTAAGATCATCTTAACTGATATAAAGTTTTACATTTCTATTGAAAAGCAACAGTATTAAATTTCAAATTATTAAATTTGCTGTTTTGTTTTCAAATTTTTACTAATTCCCTACCTCTGACAAAGTAATCTTTAACTGAAATGTTTGGAAGATATTGGTTAGAATCAGTAGTAACCAGGATAGTGTCTGCAGTATTTTTGAAAACTTTATAAAAAATGAAATCAAAAATATGCCGAGTAACTATTGTTTTTTACAGCGTGCTACAAGTTTTTTGGGTACACACAAAATTTTTCTATAAATTCTTAAATAATGTATATTTTTTTGCTATGAGTTTACCGAAAGTGTGTTAAATTTATGGAAAAATGCACCTAAAGGGAAAAAAAGTATAATTACTAAATAATACAATTTAGAAAAAATCATAATTCACATTTTTTCCCAATTTTAAACACTACTAAAGTTTGTCAATATTCAGAGAAAATAAAATGTAAAATTGCCATAACTGATGTGGAATTTTTTTTAAAACTAACTTCAAAATTTTTTAATTTTCAATAATGATTTTTGATTTAAAATACAAAACTTTACATTGATTCTGGATATTTTACCATGATTTTTTAATGTTCCATTCCAGTACTATTACATACTAAGTACAGATTTCTTTTCCTAGATACAACTTTTGTAACCATACCCCAGATTTCATGAGTTTTTGGTTAGGACTAAATAAGGGCCATTGTTGTGAAGTTTTATATATGCTGGTATTCTTCTGTTGTAAAAACCACTTTGGTCTTTGACCCACCTAATATATCTCTGACAGTTAGTTGTGTACCTTAACTGTCAATCAAGATTTGACGAAATGAAAAATGCTAAACTAATGAATCCTAAATCCTGTAGTGTATGAAATATATCTGGCTACTGATGTTTAAAACATTTTGCTTTCAGCACATTAATAGCACCCTTGCTGCGCAGCACATTAATCAATTTGTATCCATGTACTTGTGGGTCCAATCTAGCCTCTCTTGTTTATAGTGTGACTTGAAGCAAGTAATTCTGCCCATCTTATTCCTCATGGCACATCCAGTGTCATGAATTTGCCTATGTGTAGTTTTTATTCAAATAATGTGGTGCATACTTTTTGACATCATTTATTGTTCCACATCAGAATTGTGGTTTGCAATTCTTACCACTTTACATTTGAGCAATTTATTTAAAGTGAACTTTCTAAATAGATCCTTTTTTCATTCAGATTTTAACTTCCAAATTTTCAAACTTTCTTTTCATGTGAACTGTGTTGACCTTAGCATTGTGAATAAAATTTAAAATTCATCCCAAGTATTCATAAGAATAGCCAAAAAAGCTAGAACCTTCTAATTTTGCGTAATTTGCTAAAAATCTACCATTTCATCTATTCATGCGTCTGAAGTATGCTGAGTTGTGCAGGGTATTTCGCAATCAGAACAGTTAATATACATTTTTAAAATCTTTGTGAAAAATGAAGGGGAAAATGTACACAATAGGGAATGCAAATTATTTAAAAAATTTGACCAAAATCTGCCAAATCAATTTTTGAAAAAAGTTGGATGAAAATTATTGTTTGACCAAACTTAGAGATGATTCTAACAATTGCCTTCTTTTTTTTCTTTCTGGGAATCAAAAGTTTTTGATATTTTCAATCCAAATTTTTCCACTACTGTTTTGCTAAATTTCAATTGTGTTTTAGTTTTGTTCCCCCACTGATTTGTGATCCATAATGTATATGCCTTTTTTACTTCATTTTTGATCAGAATTCTAAAAATATATATTAATGGCGATTATTACAAAACACCCTGTATGTATTATTCAGGCGATAACAGCATGGTAAATTTTTCATTAGATTCGTTGGGAGTATTGGCTGAAGTAGCTGCCAATAACTCTGCTATTGCTGATGAATTAGGAGAGAAAGCCATCAAAAAACTAGAGAGCCTAACTGATAACCTTCCTAAGGATGAGAAAAGAGCTCACCAGATACCAAAAGATGTTGAAGAAGCTAAACAAGCCATTAAAGCTGGGCACAGTTATGGTAAGTATTTCTTAATTTCAAATCCAAACAATCCAAAAATTGACCCAATAGTCCAGTCCAAATAAATTTTCTAATGCCAGGTAAAAGGTTACTTTTGTGTACTCGTTATAGGGCAAAATTGAAAATTTCGTTTCTGGATAGAAAATTTTAAACGATTAAAATATGGTTAACATTAAAAGTTTTATTTCTAAAATGAAGAAAAATTTTGAGAAACAAGTATTTAAAATAAAGTAATTTTCATAATATTATAAAATATTCATAATTCCATATTTATTAAAAAAAATATTAATAAAATACACAAGTGTTGGATTTTTGACAAAAAAAATGTCCCAACTAATAACACATTTTCAATCGCCCTTTGTTATGTTTAGTCACTTTGGCCGGTGGTGACCGTTAGTTTTGCCCTATAGTACTCGGGTAGATGATTATTCCCTGTTTGATAATTACTTGTTTTCCAGCTGATCGAGTGTCCTCCATCTTGCCTGAAACGAATGTTCTGGCAGAGAGGGTCGGAAAGAGAAAGTCTGCTCTGAAGATTATTGGAACTGACGTGTCCGAAAAGTTGGCCAAACTACAACAGAAGATAGCCGTTGCACGAACACAGGCTAATAGGGTAATGCTTGTAAAATTTTTAGTTGGTCCAGAAAATTAATGTTGAGAAATAGAAGCAAAGAAATATGCAGTTCTGTATTATCATGCAAATAAAAAAATTCTGCATTAAAAATACTTATAAAAAAACTTAACTATTATTGGGAAATGAAATTAGCTCTGAGAACAAGAATTGTTCAAATGCATAGTTCAAAATTCTTATGTAATTCATATAAGATCGAAAATATAATAGAGTATACTCTCTGTATCTCAAAGTTGAAGGGACGTTCAAAATATCTCGGGATAACGAGTTTTCGAAATCACAAGCTCAGAAACAAATATGTTCTAAAAAGTAAAAAAATTATAAATTCTTTAATAGTATTCTAAAACATTAAGTCATGGAACATTAGAATAAGTACTAATAAAGATGTTTGTATATTATAGTTGACAATAAGTCTAAATACAGCAATGATAATTTTATTTTTGAAATAAACACAAAAAGGATTATGCATTCAATATAAAAGAATTTATTTACAATAAACTTACATTAATAGAATTTATTATTAGGTTGCTAAAAAAGTTCTTCTGACACTTGCGAAAATTTCAACTTTTATGAATTTTCATTTTTGGTTTAAACTTTCATCAATCAATTTTTCTATTCAAAGTGTGTAATATTAAATGACAAAATCTAAAATTTGAATCAAATTATTTGAATAGTTTTAAATGAATGAAAGTTTAAAAAGAAAAGAACTTTTTTTGAAGTTTTGTTGCTTGAAAATTGTGTGGCCAATTTCTTAGTTTTGGATAACTACACAACTTTCTAACTTTGCAACTTTGTAAAAAAAACATGATTTATAATTGAATTAATTTCATAAATTTTTTAGAAGAATATTATTTACAAATCTTTTATGTTTTCTTTTAGTGGTTTAAAATCTTTACCTCTGAAACTCCCTAGAAGAAATGTTTTTTCTGCATTTTCTTTCTTCAAACTTAACTTCTATTTCAAACTCAAAGTTTTTTCAAGCATAATTGTTATATTGTGTGCATCCTCAAGGAAGAATCATGATGACTTAAAACTATATTTAATAATCCAACACTAAAACATAAGTTTAACAGAATAACATGCTAGCGAATAGTTAACAAAAGAATTGCAACAAACATCAATTAGTAAAGTCTTTATATACTCTCTCTGGATTGGGAAGCAGCACCGCTGTTTTGTAACTAAAGACTGTCCTCGTGCATTCGTTAGTGATGACTGAAAAATGATATTGGTTTTTGTTCAAAATTTTTTTTATCATGAATTTTTCTTTTCTTTTGAATTTAAAAGTTTTTAAAATGGTGTCTTACATTACTTCTTCAATGCATTTCACATACCTCTTCCACCCCTTGTCAGCAAAAATAAACGATTATTACAAACGCTAGTTTGTTGTATGTTCGAATAGCTCCTTAACAATGGTCTTCTGCAACAACATTGATTACGCAAGTGATTGAACAATCAGTATAAGGTAATGATTTCTTCTATATTGACATATTTTTTCCAGATAAAACTGGGCGTGCAGTTCTTTGAGAACACCACTTTGCAGCTAAGGAATCCTGAAGGTCTGCAAAAGGCAGCCACCTACACCCACCTCTCTTTGTATTTCAAAACAACAGAGCGATATGGATTGTTGGCATTCATTGGAAATGAGAAAGGTGCACACAATCGCATGAAGAATGTTATCACTGTAAGTCAAACCTCTAATGTTTTCAATTTCTTTCCTTCCCTATTCTCATTAAACTACAATAGTCAACTGTTTAATAGAATTCAGTGTTACTTCTATTTGTTGAGATGAAAAGGTAGTTTTTGGGTTTCTAATTTATCTTCAATCTAGTTGTGTGTCGAGGAGGGAGGGGAGATAGGGTGCAAAGAACAAAATAATCACATTGAAATATGTTTACACAAATAAAGTATGAAAAATAGCATCATTTATTTGTTCATTTTATCTATCTATTGTTTTGTGTCAGGGATGGTAAGTAGTGGAATGTACAATACAAAAAAGAGTCCTCAAGGAAATAGGTTTCTTCCTTCCCAAGTGAAAGATACTCTTTCTAAAAATAAAAATAAAAATTTTGTTAAAGCAATTTTTTTTTTTAACGAAGTGATTTCAATCTAATTTTATTAATAGCATAATTATCCAATCTATTTAAACCAGCTTAGGCCAAACATAGAAATAATTTTATGAAATTTAGTTTATTTTAGTGAAACATGTTTAAATTACATTCATTAAAATGCAAAAAAAATTTCGCACATGAAAAATATTTAAATGGCTAATCTTGTATTCACAATAACAAGCATACTAATTATTTATAAATATATATATGTGTGTGTGTATATATATATATACACTAATAAAATATACCACAACTACTCTTATAATACATAATGCCAAACATTATTCACATTTAGTTTCTACCATTACTTTTTTTTCCTTAAAGAAATACTTATTCTTTATCTGATATTAGCTAAATTAACCATCTATAAAATTAAATCATTGATTTAATAAAAATAAAAGACTGTTTTACTTTTCGAAAGATTGTTTTACTATTTGTTCAATAGAAATATATGACATCAATAAGTGTGAGTTATTTCACATAGGATGACTATTTAGCCTTAGAAATCAGAGCGGGTCTACTGGTATTGATAATGGACATTGGATCAGGATCTGAAATAATCAATCATGGAACATATGTTTCAGATGGCAGGTGGCATCAAGTCATTATTGAAAGGTATGTTCTCTCTTCTGGTATCACTAAAGTTTTTTAAATGATTTTTCTGCCATCAATACCTACTAACTACAGAGAATAATATCTGAAAATTTTATCACTCTAGAAAAATATAGGAAATTCACAAAAATGCTCAGAAAGTCTGGGAAAGTGAGTTAATTTGAGGTACATAAAAATCTATTTTATAAATCAGTTGCTCTTGAAATATTTTTTTTTTAAATCTAAATTTTTTATTTTCAATTATATTGAGGTATAGGTGCTTTGTTATACATTTTATATGAAACTGAAAAAGTAATAAATTTATGCCACTGATTGCAATATCAGCAAAGTTCAATAAAGTCAGCCTAGAAAAGTTGTGGATTTTCTTTCTCTGAGACTTTTAACCGTCCTGAAAATGGTTATTTCAAAAATGATTCAATTTAATGTTTTCAGTAAAAGCTAGTTAATATTTTGTTTTTTGTAAATTTGCTGTCATGATTCAGCCTTGTATTAAATAATGGAATGCACATTGTACAATATTATTAGTGTAAAGAAAAGATTTCAATTAAATGCCTCTATGAGGATATTTCAATGAAACAGGAAGGAGCAAAAGTGGCTTAGGTTATAGAGCATTTATCCCCCAATGAAGTGCTCCAAGTTCGAATCCCAGGGGTCACTGGTTGATACGAATTATGTTCCTGTCTCGCACAAACCATAGTGCTGACGTAAAATATCCTCAGTGGTAGATGGATCCTGGGTTAGAATCCCCTTGCCATCGGGCTAACTGCAGGAAGTTTCCGTGGTTTGTCTTTCCATGTATTGCAAATATGAGTTAGTTCCATCAATAAGTCCTCCACGAAAGCTAGTTTATTCCTATACTTGATCCAAGAGTTTCCTTGTATTCCGGGTTGGGTTCGGAATTACAAAGCTGCGGAATTGAACATTGGTAGCCGTAAGCTTACAATTGTGTTGGTTACTCAACGACGGTTATAAAATGAAGCAAAATAAAACTGGAAGCTAGACGGAAAAATGGTGACTTGTAGTTTGAACTGTGATGAGGCATATCCTCTTTGGAATTGTAAGTTTTATTTGAAATATTTTTTTTTTAGGATAAAATGTCTCCTTTATTTTATCATTTTAAAATTTTATAAAGTAGTAGAAGCTTCAGACCATTTTTCATTGTTGAAAAAGCATTTGAGTTAATTTTCTTTATTATACAAAAATTAACGATAAATAATTCTGATGAGTTATGAGTGATGTAATTAAAATGTAATTCAGGGTGATGTTGTACAACACTGTACCCATTCTGAATATTGGCATCGATATTTTCTTTTACTGAATCATTTTTTTAAACTGACTTACGTAAAAAGTATAATTTTGACCTGCAAATTTTTCTAGATTGCGAAATTTCTTTTCCCTCGTTATTAGATTAAATAAAAATTGATGAGTTGTTTTTAGGTTAACAGTTAAATTTTAAAAAACTTATTCTCTGGCATTATTTTAAGGAATTTTTTAGGAGTAAGATTCCACTATCATTAAAAAAAAAAAAAAATACGATTTTAACAGTATAAATTAAAAATTATATTCTGGCCTTAGTTCCGTGAATTTTTGTGGAGTAACAAATGATAGCTAATTTTACTCACAATTTGTTTTTTTATAAATTTTAATTCAATACTGAACATGTTTTACAAATAGATAAATATGTCAGGTTAAATCTCTTACTTTCAGTATTGCAGGAAATTTACTCTTAAAAAATTTATCGAAATAACACCAGAACACAACTTTTTTCAAACCCTTACTGTTAAAATGGTGGAGTTACATAATTTATTTACATGAAACTTTTTTTATTTACTATATGATGCGTATAATTTCTTTTTTTTCTGAAAATTTCTTTTCTTACGAATTACTGGATAAGCTGTTCTTTGACATGTTAAAAATACAATTACTTATAACTAATATTTTACAAATTGCACTATGTATACTAATTTATGAATATCGTTTAAAGTTTGAATCATTTAATCTTTCGCGTGTTTAGAAAAAAGTCAAAACATGAATTTCTTAAACATTTCACAAAGTAATATTACATTAAGTAACATTACATTTTCTTAAACATTTCACAATATTTTGAGGGAATAAAAGATTTAAAAAACGTGTTTAAAAAATTATTGTACGAGCATTTATACAAAACAAAATATGCAATATGCAAAATATGCAAATTCAATAGTAATTTAAAATTTTATGTCAAGATTTAACAGATAATTTATGAATTAACTGTTGATGATTGAGTTTTAAAGTATAGACGTTGATAAAAAAAAAGGTTTTTTATATGAATAGAACTGGAAAAACATGCTCCATAACTGTGAGGACTGACAAAGAAGAAGATTCTGTTGTTGAAGGATTCCTGCCTGGAACATACAGTGTCTTCAACTTAGACCCTAAAGTATCCAAATTCTTCATTGGGGGAATTAAAGAAAATCCAAAAGCAAGTCTTTATTTAATATTTATTTCTATAAACTTAACAGAAATTTTGTATTTAATAATTATAGAAATTATATTTTAAAAAAATTCTTCATGCATTAATATCAATTTTTTAGATTTTTTTCTACATAATTTAGTAACTCTAAAGTGAATTATGCTTAAAATTGTGATTTCCTTCACGAAACAAAGTCGAACTATTTACGTCTATGCCCCTTTAGTACAATTTATGTCCAAGTTGCAAATTTACTTATTGAATTCCCTATTTTTTTTCACAATTCTAGTTTTAAACTCAATTTTATTATAATTGATGATGATATAAAGGGTGACAATTTAACTGGTGAGAGCTGTTTATTTTTGGGGATANTCACGAAACAAAGTCGAACTATTTACGTCCATACCCCTTTAGTACAATTTATGTCCAAGTTGCAAATTTACTTATTGAATTCCCTATTTCTTTTTCACAATTCTAGTTTTAAACTCAATTTTATTATAATTGATGATGATATAAAGGGTGACAATTTAACTGGTGAGAGCTGTTTATTTTTGGGGATATCCCCCAGAACTTTTGCAATTATCAAACGTCTTGTCCTTAAACATTAGATAGTCTGCTTTCAGGATTATGTATTGGTTACGTAGTTAAGTATAATTCCAGTTGTTATTAGTATTATGCGATTGAAAAATATTATACTGTCTTTAATATTATAAACTCTTTATAACTCAATTCTGGTATTTTAATCTATCAAAACAATTATATTTTTCTGTATTAACAATTGTAAAGCTGATCAAAAATTTCAATATCTATTAAAATTCCAAACTTAATAATTTTTATGCTATGTTTTTAAATAATAACTGCATATTTGTATGTATCTAAGATGTTTGACAAAAAATTAGCACTATTAAAAAGCGCAAGTTCTTTATGAGTAGTATAATTTTCATTACTCAAGTACATTTAATAATAATAAGAAGAATTTTTTTTTAATGCATTTGAATACAAGATAAAATTTTAAAAAATTCCAAAAAATGGAGAAGTGTCTAATATAGAAGATCCTGTTATAGGCCATCTTCTTCTAGAGCATACGTTCTGTCTTTTAAAAAAAATTTCATTGTTGGATAATCTTTAAGTGAAGTTTTACTTAATATTTGTGACTTTTATATTGTAACTCAAATTAATCAAAATCATTGTAGGTATTTATACATTTTTCCTTTCCTCTTTTGTTCATTTAAACCCTTTCTAAATAGACTTGAATCTGGGTTACACCTCAGCTAAACATTCGACTCATAGACAATGTTTTAAAATAAGCCTCTTTAATACTTTCTTTATTTTATAATTATAACTTGTAAAAATCTATTTAAGTACAATTGTAAACTACGAACTTTTAACCATTAATGAACTTTTAATCTAAGTGACAATCTTTATAATTTAATTTGATGCCCATAAAAAAATAAACCAATGAATCCATATGAATTATTATAATAAGTAATAAAAACATTTAAAAAAATTCAGCCGATTTTAAACTTTCATAATTTGAAGCAAATTAAAAAATTATTGCATGCAACCTACATTTTTTTTTCAAAGTTAATTTTATGTCATTATTAGTCAGAATGATTGCATTTATAATTTGTACAGTGTGCAAAAAAAAGAAAGAATTTCCTGAATAATTTTCAGTCTATAATGATCTAATTTTCAGTCACATACTCTGACTCAATCTTAATGGTTCAAAATGCTAATTTGAAACTGAAGTTGATATTTTAAGTAACAAAAATTTATTTTCTATTAATGAACCTTTTTTTGACAAATTATTATTCCTGACCCCAAAAATATAGAGGATAGCTGCAATCTAGGAAATATGATCCTAATAGTTTGGTCAGGAGAGTTAACGGAAGTTTGGACCCCGAATTTGTTAATTTTACTTTTTATGTCTTATTTCATATCTGGCTTTTTAAGTGAATCGGAAAATTTTTACACACAATTATAAAATTTTTATATCCAAAGATAATTCTATGCAAAAAATAATTGTTATTTTATTTAATAACAATCAAATAATTCTGAATTGTAAGACATACAAACTTTTATATAATTTTAAAGAATGTAATTTTATATGACAAAATACAAATTTTTTATCTGCACATTAAGAGAACCCAAATTTTAAAATTTCAGCTTTACTAATGGCTTTACAAAAGCAAGATTATGTTTTCCAGATTTTGAGGATCTGATTCCATGTGTCTGACTTCAATACTTAAAATAATGTCTGCTGTAATGAAATAATTATTTTAAGTAACCATTAGAATTACAACTTGGTAAATAAAATCTAATCACTCATTTAAAAATAAATAAATTACAGATGATGAAAAGATTTTAAAATGAAAAAAAAAAAATTTAAAATTGATCACCAAAAACTTCAGACCCTCCTTAACCTTCTCAAATATTTATTAATAATTATTTTTATCTCTAACAGCTTCCTGATACGTTGCAAAACTTTCACTTTGATGGATGCATCGAAGATGTGCAGTTTGGAGACACTCCTGTAGGGCTGTGGGACTTTGTGTGGGCAGAAAACAATTTTGAAGGTTGCGCTGAAAGAACAGAACTCACTGTTTTGCAGCCTTCCAACGGTCTTCGCTTCAACGGGGCCGGTTATGCCATTCTTCCGAGCAAGAAGCACAAGTTTGCCAAGACATCTGTTATTAAACTTCAGTTCAAGACCTATGCTCAACATGGATTGTTGTTCCTGATTGGAAAGAATGTAAGTTCTTTTGAAATAACACCATTATTATTTTATTTAAAGTTCATGAAAGTAGGTGGAATGTTTGGCCATAAAGCACCCATTAAAATCGACACGATTCGTTCGAAAAGTCGAAGCAGGTTTATTATTCATTTAGATGCTAATGGTTTTTAAAGTAAAGTGCCAGTTGTTTTTTTAAATCACTGGTTGGTGTAATCATTAATATTGCCTACAAACATCTAAGAAAGAAATCGTTTATCTAATGAGAACTTTGAAATTTCGTCACTTTTTTAACGAACTGCTTTAGGACTGAATCTAATCCAAACTACTTGGTCACGCATCTATATTTACTGAAGGTGAAAATTGAACTTTTGAGTCCAGAGAGTTTGTTTTACATTTGTTGATGTTGCTTTTGAGTGAATCAATCTAGCTTAACTGATATTTATAATAGCATAGGTAGCGTATAAGAAAATTGAAATATCTTGTATTTCAAGAGTTTACTTTTTAATCTAGATATTTATTTGTGATACATTCAGTACATAAAAACATCATGTCGTCAAGATTCTTTTAATAGTGATTCTTTTATAGAAAGAGTACTTTGCTGTAGACATGGTAGATGGACACATCCACTTGGCGTACGATCTAGGAAGTGGACCTCTTTCCATTACATCAGAAGAGACATATAATGATGGAAAATGGCACTCCCTTGATGCCTCCCGCTTTGATAAAAATGCTGTTCTCAAAGTAATTATTTAATACACCCCAAATAAGATTTGAAGTGATATAACTGTTGAAAAGAACTTCATTTTATTTCAAACTTTGGTATTGTTTAAAATATAATAAATCAAAAATGTTTTTCTTTGTTCATAAGTTAAATGGAGCTAATTGACATTTTTACATGAAATTCTAGAATCATATTTGTTGAACTTTAGCAATTTATTTTGCGACCCGTCACTTAAAAGGTGGTCCTATATTTTTTTATAGAGATTTTTTTTTTTTTTGCCTTTATATTTGATCCTAGAACTGCAGAAATTAAATTTGCCATGGTTTTTCATTTATTTTCCTCATTGAATATATAAAACTGAGACATCCATAACAAACCAAAATCAAGAGTTACAAGAGAATAAGAAATAACTTATACCTCAATGGTGGGGAGCAGTTTGGCCAAGATTAGACTGGAATGCATCTAAACAAGTTAGCTTTGGCTTGTTAATATTTAAATTAGGAAAAAAATGTTTAAATTTAAACTAGTGGTGTAAATGAGTTTTTTAAATAAAAGATAATAATATATGAATATTTTTTTTCTTCTTCAAATGCACTGCAGCCTAATACAGGGCAAGGCTGCCTCGATTATTTTCTTTCAATAAATCCAATTAGGTGAGAATGGAATGATGAGGGGCGAGGGAATAATTCTCTGATTAAAGTTTTGATCTTATAATATATTTTTTTTAAACATAATTCTGAATGTTGTTCTTGTACTCATAGTAGTATATATTTTCATTAAAAAGAAGGAATCTTAAATATGTAAATGAAGTGGAAGGCAGTTACAGTGTTATATTTATGTACAAAAAAGCGTAAGAAATATTCTAGTGTAAAATTTTTCTTTTCCTCTATTGTATAAATAATACATAGCTCTTTTTACACGTTATTAGAAGTGTATTTTATTTCTGTTTTTTATTTTAAAAACAAAATCTGTTGTTGGTTTAGGTAGATGAAGTTGAAGTAGGGAAAGGATCATCTCCAGGCAATGAGAACACTCTCTCCTTCACTAATCAGATGTTCATCGGAGGATACCCACGCAGCACCCATTCTTACCCGTAAGTGATGCTGACAAAAGAAATTTTGGAAGTTCAATTTCTTCCAATAAATATTTTTTTTATATTATTATTATTACGCTTCTGTGAAATGCCTGGTTATCATATTTTGATTTTGTTTCTTAATTATTAATTTATGAATTCCTTTTTAATGACGGATCATCCTCAGGGATGTTTCCCAGACCGTCGCCAATAGCCCATTGTGCAGCTCTAGTGCGACGTAAATGAATTACAACAACATTTTTTAATGAATATTCCTGAAATATGTGTTGTGGAACTGCTTTAGTGGAAACTAATCTGAGCTACCAGAAATGTTTCATTTATGAATGAACGTCCAGTGGCTGAGTGGTAGCACTTCGCCTAGGTACTAGTTTTTATCTTCAGGCCAGGTATGGCTGACTCCACCTTTCATCCCTTCAGCGGTTTGATAAAATGAGTACCAAACATGCTTAGTGACTAAACACTAACGTTATACTTGTTTGGCTGGCCACCCAACCGGAACAACTGCTCCTGTACTCCAGGGCACCAAGAACACTGAGATGGCCACAGTATGCCTTGACACTCCTTGGTTTTATTCTTTAGTTCAAACTTCTATTTTGTTTTATTTTATGTGCAGAAAACCGGGTTTTCCACTTCTAATTTCATGTGCTTGACAAAGAAAATTTTGAACCAATTTCAGGTTCCATTAGTAATCAGAAATCAGTTTAAAAATGAATGATAATGTTGAAAGTCCAAGATGTTCTCTCTCAGTACCAATAATACAGTAAATGTTTTCTTGGCAATGCTGACCTTAAAATACTTTCCTATTCCAAAAATAGATTACAATTTACATAAATAATACTTGGTATGTCCTCCTAATAAAATTCTTATTTCTGGAGCAAAAAGGTTCAAAGAATAAATGAGTATTGATAGTAGAATGTATGTGTTTCAGTGGAGTGAGCAGTACTGGATTTGAAGGGTGTATCATGGATCTGCAGATTGGTGCCACAAATATAAACCTCAATCAAAATGAAGAAGCTCTGGGAGTTGTGAATGGATGCCCTGTCACGGTATTTTTCTTCCCTTCTTTTAATTACCAAATTGTTGGTTCAATTCAAATATTTATTAAATTATCTATACACATACTAAAACAAAATGTTTGAGCCATATGTAGGGTCGTAATTAAAAATTAACACTTACAAACAGCTAAAGCATGAAGGTATATAGCCTGATTTTGAAATTTTTATTCCATTTTTTTTTTAATTTTGAAGCATGGACTTAATTGAGATCACAGTGTTCTTTTTTTTTTAGGGGAGGGGGATATAGACCTTAGGGCATAGTTATTTTATATAATAGTTACTGATAAATTTGAGATTCTAATCGTGTTAGAGACTTCTTTGAATATTTTTTTTAAATTACATATTATTTATTGCATTAAAAATATATAAATTTAAAACTATGTAAGTCATGATGTATCTCAAAATAAAATGTGAATAGAATTTTTTATAAGTTTGCTTTTTAAGAAGAAAAGTTAAAATTTATTATAATTTTTTTTTAAGGGGAGTCGTTAGGACGACTATCAATAATGCTAAAACTGACCTTTTTCAATGCACCTTTTCTGGGAAATTATTTGTGATATCACTTTGAAATGTTTTAAGATTATTTGAGATTATATCAGTTGTATACTGTGATAATGTTTTAGTGTAAACAAGTGAAAGATTTTTGGATGAAACTTTTTGAAAAATTAAAAGTTCTCTGTACATAATTTTTTTAAAACTTTCTTGAGAAAGAAATGTATCAACACTTATCACAATGTAAACATGTATACATAAATATTCTGTCAAAAAAAAAAGGAAAAAAACTGAAGCAATATCTTGTTTAGATGCTGAGAAAATGTATATTAAAAAAGGTTAGTTTTAGCATTATTGATATATTCCCTACAGACTATACACAGTATTTCTACACAAAGTTGTCTAAAAAGAGTGAATGATTTATATCCTTCCAATTTGCACCTAAAATATGTTATGCCATTTTGTTTTTTAAATTTATTGTTAATTTAGAGAGAATTTGTGCATAATACTATTCAATCCCCACTTTTTCTGTAGATTATTTTAGTAAATCCCAAAGTGGGCAGAATTTTCATAATCTTTTTTGCACTTTGTCTGTATAATTATCCTAGGAAGCCTGTTATTTTTAGTTTCAACTAAAATACTAATGCCAGAATTCTGAGCAAAAGACAGCAGAGAAAATGTAGAATGATGAAGTTGTGAACTTGGACCATTAAAATAATTTTCCTATAGAGAATTGAGGACAGATCTATTAATTTTATATTTAATCAGACCCATTGAATGGGTTTTAAATGTATATGTTTTTGACTTTGGTATTTAATTTAATATTACATAAATTGTTTTATACATCAAAATCTTCTCCATCTGTAAGTGACTTCTTAGATAGTTCAAATATGTTTTTATTTAGACATAACAAAATAGAACAAAGTTGGAAGGTAACAAGGAAATATTCTTAATTGAAAAGAATATTTACCACTGAATATGCATCCTTTTTTTAGATTGCAAGAACAGTTTCTTTCTCAAATGATTCATCTTCTGGTTACATAGCCATGCCACCTGTCCAACTTGGAAATCTTGCCCAACTGACCTTCAAGTTCAAAACGACAGAAGAGAACGGATTGATATTCTATGCGTCTAATGAAGCTCAAGACAGTTACCTCTCTATCAGCCTCAGGAATGGTGCTATTTTCATGACAAGTGTCCCCGGTGGTGAGATCAAGACAAACACCAAATACAATGACAGAGAATGGCATTACGTGTCCGCGACAAAAGCATTGCGGCAAATGAGACTAGACATTGATGACATTCACTCAGTTGAAATAGAACTGAGCGAAGATGCGTCTGTGGTCACTACAACACCACTCTACTTTGCTGGCACGCCAAACGGCATCGTAGGGGTACCCGCTTTTGTGGGCTGCATTGGAGACACAACTGTTAACAATAAATTCCAAAATTTTGCAGATGCCATCGAAATGAGTGAGGGTGCTTCTCTCGCTAGCTGTCCACTGGGCGATCCTGAGGAGGAAGCCTCAAGGTTTACTACTGAAGATCATCATGAAGAAACAGCAAGTAAGATTTCAATATAGATCAGTCTAGCTGCTGAATATATCATTGAAAAAAAGATTTTTTTTAAAACAATTTTCTTTTTCTTTTGTATGTAAACTGAAATTAACTAACAGAGAAAAAAACAGGGCTGCCAAGTGTCAGGGAGAACAGGAAAACCCTGGAATTGTCCGGGAATTTTATTTTAACTCTGAAAAGCAGGGTATAGTCAGAGAAAATTGCAATTTCTTACAAAAAACCTAAAAATTTTCTATATCATACCTAGAAAATAACCAGTCTTAGAATTGTCAGTAACACTAATCAGTTATCCAGATTCAAGTTAAATAGTTCTAACATGTATTACAATTATTTTATAAAATTCAGCCTGCTAGTAAAACTTTTCCATTCTCATTCTATTATACACAGTCCAGTCATATTAATGTAACCACCTGTCAGAAGCCAGAATTACCACCTTTGGCAGAGCGGACTGCTGCGAGACGTGCAGGAAGAGAGTCAATTAGGTTTCTCAAGGTGTTCACTGGAATGTTGAGCCATGCCGACTCCAGTGCCGTGGTCAGCTGCGATAGATGACGCGGTTGAGGATCCATGGCGCGAACAACCCGATCGAGGTGGTCCCACAGATTCTCGATTGGGTTTAAATCCGGCGAGTTTGCTTTCAGACGTTTCACGCCGTATACGCCAACAACCATCTGTCCGATGGAACATTAAACGTGATTCATCGGAAAAAGCAAACTGTTGCCACTCTGTGGACGTCCAGTTGTGGTACTGGCTTGCAAATATGCGCAGCAACGTTAGCTGAACAGTTGTTGAGGATACACTCTTAATAGCCCCTTGGTTCATCTCGGCGGTCAGTTGCTCAACAGTTGCACGTCTATTCGTCTGAACGCATCTCCGTAGCCTTCGTTCGCCTCTGTCATCTATGGCTCGTGGTGCACCACATATTCCCCACCGCTTGTTTTGTATAGTGGCATTTTGCCATGCACGGTATACTTTTGCAACGGCGGCGCGCAAACAGTTCACAAAATCAGCCGTTACCGAAATGCTTCCACCCTTGGCCCAAAAGCCAATAATCATGCCCTTTTGGACGTCAGATAAATCGCTACGTTTCTGCATTACGCCAACGATCGAAATGCTTTCCGATGCCCTAGGACATCCTATATATACACTCCACTGGAATGTGCTGCCACCTGCCTTCTGTGATTAATTATTTAACGTTGTTTAACATTTAACACAATTGACATTTAACACAAAAGTAGGTTGTGGTCACATTAATGTGACTGGACTGTGTATATCTTTACTCACAAAATCTGATATTTGGCATAACAAATAAAAAAAAAATCTAAGTTTTCTGATGAAAAATTGCACGGTATAGATAAAATATGGTTTGTATTTCAACTGAAATTTACCTGGAAAAGTCAGTGAATTTTTTTTTCTAAAATTAATTGGAAGCCCTGAAAAAAGTTTGCTCGTAAATATATGGCATTAATCAGGGGATTTCTTTCTTATTGAAATCACTATCCATTTTGATGCAGTGTTCTTCCTAAGCGTTTTTTTTTTTTTTTTAAGGGTGGCCCACCCTGCCTGCCCTTTGATGCCAATAAATGTGCCCTTTTTCTATTAACATTTCATTTTGAGAAAAATTAATTCTCTGATTAAATAACAATTACACCCTGGTAAAATTAACTGTGTTTATTGGTTTAATTCTGATTACTAGTTAGAGTTCTATAATGATCTTTTTACGGAGGATATTTGTACATCTTTTGAGTGGTTTTAAATTTTAAGGCTATTTTTTAAGCTAATACCTTTATTTATTTATTTTTTAAGAAAATGCACCTTTAAATGTTTATTTTGTCATAATTTTCAGTTTAAATTATAGAAAAAAAAGCTTTCAAGTTATTTATAAACTAATTATTTTTTTAGTTTAACTTTTTTTGAAAAAAATATGCACTGAGATTGCCTTTTATCATGCCTTTAATTATTTTTATAAACTACAAATTGTTTTCTTATTTTGGTAATGCAAGAGAATTGTTTTTTGAAATATACACATAAAATAGTATAAGAGAGTTGTTTAAAAATTTTTGAGGATAATATTCAGTTATTACATAATATTATACATTTTGATAAATTTTTGCAGCAATGTTAAGTGAACATTGTAAAAATTCCACTCTTTCAAAATTCAATTCACCTTTCCACCCTTTCAAAAGTTAAAGTGCCCTTTTCAGAGAGGAGCGCCCTGCCTTTATTTGTTCCTAAGGGAGATATAAATTGAATTTTGCTTATCTTATATATAGTAATCATTAACTATAAATTTGAAATGTACTGTAGTTTGTATATCTCAACAAAATTTTCGAAAGTTTTAAATTTGTTTTCATAAGAATATCAGCTATCACAATTTAGCTATTACAAACCTTTTTTGTTTAGGTTAAATAAAGGGTATATAACTTACAGTTCACTAGCTGTTGAAGTATGGCTTGTGGCAGGACCCAAGTTAGTTTGAAAAAATAATAATAATTATTTTTAATAGCTTTTTTAATTTATTTTTTAATATTCCCAATTTTTACAGATTGTGAATTTATAGGTTTTCTTTTTCAATGAATATTGTTATGGATTTTATCATGGTTTAAGAATCCAATTTATAATGATACACAAGTTTCAAGTTTGTGGAATCACTTTTTAACATACTGTATCTATGCGGATTTTATCATAAATTCAAATAAATTTTAAAAAGTTGATCATTCTTTCTATAACTTTCCATACTGTTTTTAAAATTCTGAAATTTTTAATATGATAGTGTTTACAACTCGTGAGTTTCAAATCGTGCAATTAAATAATCACTTTTTGACATGCTTTATTTGTAACAATTCTTGGTAACTTCAAGTTCTTTTTTTTCCACCATTTTTCTACAGATATTGCTATTTCCGCATGGTTTGAAAGTCTTGATATTTTCAATGTAATATTATGTCGGTGGAATTTCGAATATTGCTATAAAATCCGCAAAAAGTTGACAGCTATGGATTTTAGTTTGGTTTTACTCATTTCATTTCTTGAAAAACGATGTTTGATTATGTTGACCAACTAAATCTTGGGCTTTTGGTGGCTCGAGTCTCCTACTTTCACATCCAATCTCAGGACCTCAGACGATTGATATCTTTTCTTAAATTTTCTTTCTGTTTAGAGTACAATTGGGCAAACTCTTGCCAAATTTTAAACCATTCCTTACACTTTTTTCTCCAAATCAGCAATATTGTAGTTAGAATGTAGTATTACGTACATCGTTAATTCCTTTTTACTCGCGTTTTTTTTTTTTTTTTTTTAATTGGTAACGTCTGTTAAATCATTAAAAAAAAGTATTCAATCCATAGTTATATGGATGAAATCTTTTTAAAAGTGATATCTTAATTCATGCTGAGATAGCGAATTTGAGTAATATTTCAATGCTGTTTCTTTTTAGATTGCCTAATTTTTTGATTTATAGTTTTTCTGTGTTAATTGAAATTTCAAGAAAAAATGACATGAGCTAGTTTCTTGATATTCTAGAATCTCAATTTTGTATTACAGCGTGAAAATATTTCAAAATATTTTTTCGATACGGAATGGTATAAAGTTAGCAGTTAGGAAAAGTAATGCTGACAGTGTGTGAACCAAGTTTATGCTGATGGTATTGACCATTCCTCCAAAGAACAGATTCAATTCTGTCCTTTATCTAAATATACTTTTGAGAATTAGTTGACCATGAATGAATGCAAGTGAAAATAAATATAGTTTGCAGAATAATTTTCAAAAAACATTTTTAAATTATGCTAAATCAGTTGCTCAATCTGTTTTAATGTAATAGATTAATGTTTTAGTGTTAAAAAAAATACCTAAATAAGTTTGAGTTTCAAAATGTGTAGATTTATATTTTTTTATCATTTCGCTTATTACACCTTTGTCTCAAAAAGTCTGTTTTCCAAATTAGGTTCCACATCTGCTCCTGTTGAGGAAGAGGAGGAGGAGCCAGTTTACTTTGGTTCCTGCTCTCTTCCCCTTTATCCAAGGCGAGATAAGAGTGTAAAATCTGGAGATGGCATTCGATTTGGAAACACTGTGAACAGCCGAGAAGAACTCTCCAAGCCCAATTCTTTTATGGACACAATACAGGACGATAGCACATTTGCCTTAGAGTTCCGCACCAATCTGCAAACGGGAATTATGTTTTACGTTTCTGATACAAAACATATAGATTATGTAGCTCTCCTTCTTCAGAATGGAAAGGTATGAATTCATTATACGCAAAAGATGTATTGTCTGTTTTTATTGCTTTAAATTAATAATAATAGTTTCTTAATTAAATTCTAATAATGATAATGTATTAGTAGTGCCCTAATTTGATAAAGATAATAAAAAAATTTATTGTAATGTTTTATACATATGATATGTCTGTTGTTGTACTTTAAAAAAGGGCGTTATTCGCGTTGTTTCAGTTTTTTATAGGAGATACAAGCTATACCTTATCTTCATTTGGATGAACTCTTTACTTCATCAAATAGTTAATTTAACAGAAAGTTAAATTAGTTTTATTCAAAATCACGTTTACGTACAACTTCTTGTATGTAATCAACCCATAGAACTAGGTGGAGAATTTTGCGCATTTATATAACTTATTGTAAAAGTAATGTTGTGTAAAGAGAGACATATCTGATCTAGTATGACATTTGTAAATTATTATCATAGTAACAATATAATTTTACTAGGAGGCTCCACCCCCTGCTCGCTAACGCTCGCCAACCCCCAAGAATTGCTACGCAATCCTATGCCGTGAACCATGGCTCGCTGCGCTCGCTCGCCAATGAACAGGGATGAGATTTATCCACTTTTTAGCGGATTTCCGCCTTTTTCGCTTTTGTTTCTCGAATTTCAGACTTTTTATTAAAAATTCAGATTCTCTAAAAGTTTCAGTTTTTTTTAATTAATATTCCGGTTTCTTCTGAAAATTCAGCCATTGAAATAATATAATTATGTTTATTTCCTCCGATTTGATATATAGATATCACATATCGAAAGATGTATAGAAAATTCAAACTTCGTAGCTGTCAACCCTTTCGCATATCTACTTAATTTAACTTCTAGAAGCAGAAGGAAAGATTTTCCTCATTTTTACCCGTCCGCTAGATAGCTCGTATTTTCGTAATTCAGGCGTCGCTGCATTTTAATATCAAACATCGATTTTCGTGTTTACCTGATTTAAAAGTTGCGCATTGCGATTCCTATTCTCGCGATTTCAATATCGTTCTGTAGCGTATCTACCACTGCAAAATTACAACTACAATTCACTAGTATATAAGACATGTTAACTCGACTCTATGGCGGGGTACCTTTTCATAGATGACGGTTGACATGGTCTGTAACTACTCTCCCCACAGTTCATTGCAATTCTTCTTTACGAGATTTAAGAATCCAGTATCGCGATTTGAATACAGGCGTTTTTAAAATTCTATGTAACGATTTCGTATTCATGCGAGTTTATCCAATGTCGTGATTCGTTTTTGCAGTTGTAATATCCAACTTCTATTTTCGTATTTACGCTTGATTTAAAATTTAGGCTTTGGATACGTATTAACGCCATTTAGAAATTATGTATCGTAATTCGTATTCACGCGATCTGAAAGTTACGCATCATGATTTGTATTTTCACATTTTTTAAATTTAATATCGAGTTTCATTCACTTATTTCAATATCATCATTTATATTCACACGATTTTAAAATCCGTTATTGCGCGTTTCTTGTAAAAAGCAAGTTTTTTTTTTTTTTTTTTTGAATTAGTTACTATAAATGTGGCAGTTTTTCTATCGGCGATTATTGCTATATATAGGCATTAGAACATCAGCAAAACTGGATGAGAATATGTTACTGATATTTTTGCTATAAATCACGTAAGATGTACTCGTGTGAAAATTCAGCTTTTTTGCCTTTTGACCAATCTCATCCCTGACAGGGATGAGATTTTTCCGCTTTTTAGCTGATTTCCGCTTTTTTCACTTTTTATCTCTTACATTTCAGCTTTTTTATCAAAAATTCAGATTTTCTAAAAATTTCATTTTTTTTTATAAGTATTCCGCTTTTTCAGAAAATTCACCGNCGCTTTTTAGCGGATTTCCGCTTTTATCTCTTAAATTTCATTTTTTTTTATAAGTGTTCCGCTTTTTCAGAAAATTCACCGATTTTCAAAGAGAAGCAGAAAATTCAAACTACATAGCTACCAATCCTTTCTCATTTTTACTTATTTTACCGATAAACCTTCCAAAGAATTTTCTAACAATTTGGTCATTTTACCCTATTTTCCTAAAATAAGTCGGCAGGTTGCTAATATCCTAAAGAAGTTTGATTTTAATATTATTTTCAGTTCCATTAATAAGATGAAATTTTCTAATCTCAAACAGCCCATTGACAGTCAAAATAACTGGCGTAAATACCAAATTAATTGCCAATGCGGCCTTTTATATATTGGCCAAACTAAGCGTGGCTTAAAGTGTTGTGTCAAGGAACATGAAGCTTATGTCAAAAAACAAGAATTTAAACGCTCATCTATTGCCCAACATTGTTGGGACTCTAATCATAATTTTAATTTTTCCTCTTCTGAAGTCATTCAAAATTGTTCTTCAATATTTGATTTAGATTTTTACGAGTCTTATCATATTTTCAAAAATTCCAAACTGTTAGTCAATGACCTATCCAGTGTTCGTTATATTTCTCCTGTTTGGAAATCTATGATTAAACCTAACTACCCCCCCCTTTTGTTCCTTGCTTCCTATTCGTCGTCATCCATTCACCCTTCCCTCCTATTGGCCGTTGCTCTAAACCCTCTTGTGACGTCATCTTTCTTTATATATTTACCCTGATCTCTTATTTCTTTCTGTTGCACTGATGAAGGTTGCCCTTTGAGCATCCGAAACAGCTGTCTGCAATTTATATATTTTTTGTGCTCTTAAACGTTGTTTTACCTTACTTTGTCTCATTAATATTATGAATCAAAATGTTCATATCAGTATTTCAGTTTTTTGGTTACATTTCAGTCAGTAAATGGGCCAACGCATTTTTTTTCACTACAAGTTTGACAGTTAATAATTCTCAGACTGATAATGGAATTGTAAAATTTTTCATTCTATTAAACCATTCTTCTCGTCATTCATTCATAAAACCATTCAACTCATCCATTCTTCTGCATTTGTCTGTACACCAACGTAACTTAAAGTTTCTCAAATATTTTATACAGCAGAATAAATTATAACGTGAAGCAAAATAAGAATAAATTTAAAAAAAGAGCACTTCAATTTGCAATAACTTTCAAACAAATTAGAAATTTGAGAAACTGTGTTAAGAAGTTCATATACAAATATGCCCCTTTCAGTATGCCAAATTTGAACTGTGTAGCTGGTATTTTTTCTGACAAGTTCATAATTCTCCAATATTTAATTTTTGTTTATTCTAATGTAATTCTTGTACACGCCTTAGTCATTTCAAGTTTCAAAGATTTATAGCTTTGCGTTGCAAAAGAAAATGAACGTTCATTTGAACACCCAAGACAGCCATTGTTTAATATAAAGAGAAAGATGTTTGTCTAAAGATGCCAACCTCAGTGGCTTTATAATTACCGAAATTGGCTGTTGGAGTTTGGTGCCTAGAAGCAATATCAATAAGCTAAAACGTTATTTGAAACTAGGTATCAATACTAAAAAATATCCAGTAGTATCGATACTTTGTTTCGATAATATTGCGCTTTGTTTCGAGGGTATTAAATAGCGTCGATACTTTAGGTCTCCAGTATGTAACATGTTTTTCCTTTGATATTCTTCTTGCACTTAGTATCAATACTGTGTCATACTGGTGGATCATAAGACACTGTTACTTTTTTTTTTTTGCTAAAAATTCTTGTATTTTTTTTTCCAGATTGTTTATGTTTTCAACTGTGGTTCTGGGAGTTCAATGGTCTCTTCTCAAAAGACGTACAACGATGGTACGTGGCACCGCGTGGTGTTCTCGCGTCGAGGCAAAGAGGGTAGACTAGTGGTGGATGATGAGGAAGAGGTGAGAGGGGCCTCTCAGGGAACTGCAAGTTCCATGAATGTTAAATCCCCTTTCTATGTGGGTGGACTCTCAGAAGAAGTTGCGAGAGAAGCAAAGAACAATGTTAAAGTAATTTCCTCTTTTTTCTTCTGAACTGACAGTTAATCAGACACGAGATTCTCCTAACTTTCGAATGCCAAATTTGCCAGAGATAAAGTTAAAAAAAAGAAAATGCAATGTTGAACGTCTATTTTTTATATCTCTGCATTATTTTATTGTTTTACTTTATTATTATTTTATTCTTTTTAATTATAATTTATGTATAAAACTTAAAAGATTGTTGGGTTCTTAATGCACACATACAGTAAAATAAAAGCTTAAAATAATTACTTAAATAATTTAAATGTTTTATTTTAATGCAAATTAACTTCACACGCTTTATTTATTTCTGATTTGACTAGATAGTTATTTTCAGACGTTTTGTTCTGATCTCACTCTCATGGCTTGTTAATAAAAGTGTAGGTAAAAAATGAACTACCCATATGGTTCTCAGGAATTGGCTAAAACTTTAAATAATTGAGTACAGAAAATCTTGATTTTTTTTTATTATCCGAAATAATTGCCCTGCCATATTAAAAACGTGACAAATAAGTGTATCTTTTAATGCATGTCATAAAATGGTCATTATTAAAAATAAATAAATATTAGCTGTAAAAAATATGAACAAAACAAAACTGAATATTCAACGTAGAAAAAAAACAAATTCTACAAAATATTAATTATTTCTCTCATTTTTTTTTCACATACTCAAAATTACAATACAGTTTGAATGAATATATAAAAAATAATTTTAACTTAATGGTTCTTTTGACGACATGACCAAACAAATTGGTAATTACCTTAAAAAGTTAAAATCAGTTTATGCACTTATCTGTTGTTAAATAAGTAATTTTAATGAATTTTTGTTTGCCAGTTTTATTTTAAATTTCTTTAAACCTTTGTAAAACGAACTCTATTACAATTGGAATTAAGATTTACTTTAGTATGACTTAAGAACTAACATATTTGGACTGTCCTTGAATTTCCAACCTGTATGAAATTTGAATGTTGATTACAAAAATCTAAAAAAATTAAGAAAAGATAAAGTACAAATCTGCATCAACTCTTAAAAAATAAATTTATTTTTGAGTTCAGTGAGTTCTAAGCTGGTACTATTTTTTTCTCTTTTGCTTCTTTTTTTTGTGAATTAAAGGAATAGACATTTTTTTAACTGTTTCCAAACAGTGAAGGCTGAAACAATAATAGACATATTTTATATTGCAAGAAATTTAACATAATTTTATATTTATATGCAAAAAATTTAACATTAGAGGTTTAAGAAAAATCGTAAAACCACCAAAAAAATTTTGCACTTAGTAGTGAAACTATTGATAAGTTAATAAAGAATATTTAGTCTTTAACAGCAATTATTATTTTTTTAAATAAATATTGTTTTCAAGCTGAACGTCATAGTAAAGCTGCAATAGTTCATAAACCACACCATGAAAATTCGCTAACTGCAGAATAAAACTTGATGTTTGAAATTTCTTGTTAATATTTTTTTTATTCTAGTTAATTTAATTTTAATGAAAACTAAATTATTTAATGATATTTGCTTCAGCTGAAAATTCCAGATACCAAACATTCTGCTTTTTTTAATGCATTTTTTAAAATTTTGATCAATTTAGAAAATTAGAGCATTTGAAGTTTTCTGTCTGTTGAATTCTATATAATGCAGTTTTTATTTATAATACATATTCAAATTTTCATTTAAAACCAATATGTTATCATGAAATTTAACCTTGGAGTTTTAACTATTATCATACATAGTGTGTTAATTATTTGCAGGGTATTACACTTTCCTTCCCAGGATGCATTCGTAATGTGGAAGCACAGGGAGAAATGTTACAGGCAGCCAGCACTCTCTCCCAAAATGTCACAGCTTGTTCCGACAAGGTAGAGGAAGGTGCTTATTTCTCTGCCCACGGAGGACACTTGATTCTCTGTAAGAATTTTTCTTTTTATCATTATAAAAATCCTTCATTAATAACTGACAATTTTTCGAATAATCTCAATATTCAATCGTAACTTTTACATTTATTTCTTTAAATAAGTTTATTATGTTTTTTTTAATTAATTAACCTTCCACATTTAAGCATTATGAAATACCGAATAATAATCATGTTAAATCTCTTTCAATACTCTTCAATCTTTTTTGAGAAGTACCATGCCAAAAATAATATCCCTCTGTCGAAATGTTTTTTTTTAAAAAAATTAACGTTTTGACGATTTGATTTTCAGTTGACAAATATCGTGTTGGCCAAAGAGTTTCCATCACCTTGGACATCAAGCCGAGGAACTTGTCAGGTATCTTGATGGCTGTGCATGGCAAAGTGGATTATCTCATTCTTCAAATGGTAGATGGAAGGGTTGAAATCAGTGTTGATAACGGTGCTGGGCCCATAACAAGCTCTTTCATTCCTACTGATGAACACTATTTATGTGATGGAGAATGGCATACAGTTCAAGGTGAGTATCACTTTGTGGCTTTAATATCTAACTTTAAATTGTTCTGATTTATGGGAGATCTTCTGGAAATGTGCGTAACCAAGCACTACTACTCAATACACCCATTATACTGTGCAACAAATTTAAAGTTTTCTTTTGTCCATTAGAGAAAACTATTTTTATGGGAGAAAATTAGCAATGAATTTCCTGATATCTTGCTGCCTATTGTATCTAATGCTGCGGGTCCCTTTTTTTCTCTCCTTGCTATAGAAACCTAAATGATCGATTTTCATTTCGCGGAACCCCGAATTCATAAATAAAATTTATCAATGATTAAGAAGGAATCAATGCTTGCCTGCAACCTAAGATGGAAAATTGCTTATCCAGGTATAAAATGTGTCTCTTTACTTTGCAATGTCAATTAAAGTCAGAGCTATATTTATTATTGAGTTTATTAAGATAACTTTTGTTTGTCAGACATTAATCCAAATGTGCTCCTTCTCAAAAGTTGTAATATTATCTGACTCAAAGGCTGCACTTCAAGCAATTAATACTCCCAGACGCTCTCGAACTTTAACCATCGAAAATTGCTCAAATCTCCTCAAATGGTTTGCCAGTAATAACAAGATAATGGCTCTCCAGTTGACTCCGGCCCACTGTGGAATCCAGGGAAATGAGGCGGCCGATCTCCTGGCAAAAACGGGGGTCTCTGTCCTACAGAGATCTAATTCCAGACTCCCTTTCTATAATATCAAAAGTCTCATAAAGAGCATCTTCAGGGCCTCTTTTCACGAGGAACTCAAAAATCATAATTCCTATAAACCATGACTCAAACAGATTCTCAATGTCCCTCACTGGCCTATAATGAAATCTGTCGCCATGTTTCGTCTAATAACTGGCCACGATTGCCTGAAAAAACATCTATGTCTCATCAACATGGTTCATGATCCGTTTTGTACATTGTGTGACCTCCTCGAGGTAATAGACTTGTCACCCCTGTATAGATGCCCTGCTCTCCCTCGGAAATCTATCTGGGAACGCTACTGGATTGCTCACTCTTATTTATAGATTTAATGTTGTAATTTTTATGTTCAATTGTCTTTTAATGTGCCATTTGAAATTTTAAAAAAAAAACGTTAATCCAAAGCTTGAAAATTTATTTTCAGTTGTCAAATCGAATAACTTCGTCACTTTGAGCTTAGATGGTATCTTCTCCGATCCTGGTATAGGAGTGGGTGGAGTCTCTGCCACTGACACCAACGACCCCCTCTACATCGGAGGAGTCCCTGAATCGTCATTCTCTAAAAGAGGAGTTCTCACGACCGATCACTTCGTCGGTTGCATGAGATATCTTGAACTGGATTCAAAGCCACAGCAGTTTGAACAGTCCAGAGTTGTAGGTCATGTGACAATGAACACATGCCCTACTATATAGTCTTTTTACTTTTATGTTCAATAAATATTACTTTCAATTACTGTGTCATTATTGCCACCAGTCCATCTGTTGATTCAAAACTATTAATCGGATAAACAGTGTAAAATTTTATCATAATAGTTGGCATAACAGCCCAGGGTGGGACAAGGTCTTTTGTTTGAGATTGACCTGGTCTGCCAGTTCTTTACCCCAAACATTATTCAACAAAATCGAGTCATTATTGTTTTCACTTACCTCTTATCCGACTAGTGAAAAGTTTTTCAATAATGACTTCTCTACCGAGCCTCTATTTTAGCAATATGAGAAATCCACGCTGATACTTTAAGTTTTAACACTTTTAATTACAGTATATTCTCGATATCTCGAAGTTGATGGATGCTAAAAATATTTCAATACAGCGAGTTTTTGAGATAAGTTCAGAACTAAATATGTTCTGAAAAGAAGAGAAATATATTCTAAAATATTAATCTAAAAAGTAGAGCTCGAAAAAAAATTCGACATAACAAGGTTTTGAGAAGAAACTCTTTGATGTAGGAATTAAAATTATTAACTGGATATAAAATGCAAGGGAAAAAATATTTTTTTGACATAACGAAGTTTTCGAGAGTATGCTGTATATCAGACTTTTCAAAAATTTTATAATTTTCCGAGTTAAACTGTCTTTACCGTAGGCCATTTTCTCTGATCCCATGAAGGATGATTCTGAGAACTGGGGCAGATTTTGGCATCTTTATAGACTTGCTTTCACATCTGTCTAGAGGCCCCACTTAGACACCAAATTATATTTTTCAAATTCATTTTCATTAATACTTTTAAACCAACATTTTTTTTTCTCTATTTTATCTAACGTTTGGAATTTTGAAATTCTAAAATATTTTAAAAAATTGGGAAAGATTATGAAGGTTGTATTACAGCGGACTTCATGGAAAAATTATTGCAGCACATTAAAAAAAATATATGAATTCTGCCAATGTCACTACATGCTTTCATTAAATAAACACTAAAACTGCAACACATCTGCAGGTTTCAAGGAACTTAACAGAAAGAACCAGATTAGATTTTAAATCAACTTTTCTCTTTAAAAGAAGTATGTATCACTTAAATCGGAATCATATACACGAATTATTTTTATTATTCTAACTTAATAATAAAAACAAATCTTCCTGAAAAATAGTTTTTTTTAAAGTGGGCAACCTTATCACTGGTATACCTAAAATTCTCTGATTTGCTAACATTTTGATTACTAAAATTTTTATCAGAAATGATGTCGGAAAATTATTTGAACAAATTTTTGTCCAGTAATATTTCCTTAGAAAAAATTTGAGGAAACCTACTTGAAATTATTTTAATTGCTCTGTTTTTCTTCTAACTATACATTTGGGTTGATATAGTGTTACAACCAGAGAGGAATCCAGAGACTGTAATTTGTAAATGATAATCTAACCAACATTTTACATAACAAATTTTTTTCCAATGAAAATATGTTTTGGATAAAATAATTTATTAAATGCTGAAGCAAAGAAATACTGATTATTAAATACTGAAATAAATATAAAATACACTTTGGAAAAAATGAATGCCTTTTATCACCTACTGAGCTTTCAGAATCCCTAAAAAATAGTACATTTTACACTTTTGAAATATGCTTTTTACATCTTCCTCTATTTTTTCTCTACTTCTTTGGCACTTCTATTTGGCAGAACCTTTTTGTCTGATTTCTTGCATGAATTAAGAATATAATTTATGAATCTGGGCAAGAGTATATGGGGGTATTTTGTGGAAAAATATATATTTCACCAATTGTGCTCTCATTCTCCCTGTACTCAGGGCCCCCCTCTGCTTCACTATTTTAGTAATGAAGAAATGAACTTTATGGAGGTAGTTAAATTTTTCTCCTCATTATACATATATAACAAGAAAATTGACTAGAACGTAAAATAGCTGTATGTCCCCCCTCCCCTATAATGGTCAGACGAATTATCGTTCTGTCCATTGGAGGAGTCATTATGTCTAAAATTTGTCATCCAGCTGCGAAAAATTCATATCCTTGCTGACATTAGGGAGGAATTCGGCTAAATTTTGGCAATTACGATGGCTCACTTAAGCCAATCAAAAGCCTGTATTTTTGTAAACACATTGCATTTTGCTATGTGTAAAAATACATGCTTTTGATTGGCCAAATTTGTCCGTCGTAATAGCGAAAATTTAGCTGAATTCCGCACTAGGATTTGCGAAGTATAGATTTTTTTTTGTTCATACTATAGATTAATGAAGAAGCTAACATAAAGCTGACGGATTTTACACTGTACTGATATTTTGTTTAAAAAAAGTTCATTAAAGGAGAAAATGTAAATAAATTTTCTATTCAATTTAGAGGCCCCTCTGAAGTGGGGGCCCGGGGCTACTGCCCCGTATGCCCCTGCGTTTGTCAGGCTCTGCCTGTACTTTGTTTGGAGGTTCGCGAATTGCATGCAATACAATAAATTTTTAAAATACTTATTACGTCTGGGACCATTCTGACTGTATGCGATACTATTTCTAGGTTATCATTTTTCAAATGAGAGTAGGTAATGAGTTGACACCAAGTTTCTGATATGGAATGGCAACAAAGTTGCAGTGCCGTAGCGAGCTTAACTCGCGCCCGGGGCACAACACCTTTTTAGCGCCCCCCTCCCATTCGAAAACCATCTAATATTATAAGAAATCATATTGTTTCTTNCATTTGTTACTATTTTATATTAAATTTTTTTTTTTTTTTACTAAAATTTCATTTGAGTATGTATTATTTTTTTAAATAATCAGAGGTGTGTCAAATGGAACAAAAAATTATTTTGCTGCACATGGATTTATTTTTTAAATTGTCCTAAATTTTATGGTTATTTTGTTCAAAATTATTTGTTTCAAATTGGAATGTAGTCTGCCTATGAAATGAGCTCTTCCCGCTGCTATTCAAGCACATTTTAGAGAAGGGAGCTTTTGATAGTTTCCACGCCGACACTGTTAAAATATCTTCTAAATGTTCACCCCTTACCCTAAATTCAGGGGTGACAGTAGTCGGAAATCAAAGAATATATATATATATCCAAAAATTTGAAAAAAAAGTGCGATTTTTAAACTTGTAAACCATGTGATTATAAATCCCGATATGAGACTTTTAAATCACGTGAATATGAAACTCTACATCGAATTTAAAAAATGCGAAAATACAAATCATGATGCGTAATTTTTAGATCACGTAAATACGAATCACGGCATTACATTTTAAGCTCGCGTGAATACGAATTCGCGTGAATAGGGTTTTAAAAGCGCGTAAATACAAATCGCGATATTGGATTTTTAAATCTCGTAAATCAGAATCGCAATGTACGATATTCAAATCCCCTGAATAAGAATCGCAACGTTCAACTATTAAATCAGGTAAATACGAAAATCGATGCTTGATATTAAAATCGCATGAATAAGAATCGAGATATTTGCAGAGTCTGGACTTGAGATTTCTAAAAGGCTTATTTGTATTGTTTTTGTTTAGACATAATAAATAAAAATTTACAAGATTAATTGAATGAACAAATAAATATTTTCACCGCAAGTCCACTTCTATTTTTTTTCGTTTGCTTTCATGCCAGAGTACAGGAAGCAGCGACGTCTAAATTACGAAAATACGAGCTATCCGACGGACGGATAAAAAATACGGAAAATCTTATTTTCTGTGCGTGAAATCGGAGAAAATACCTATTATTAGCAAAAATGTAGAAGGGTTAGCAGCTAGGACGTAGTTTGAATTTTCTGTTTATCTTTGAAAATAGTAAATAAATTTAATTACTTAATTTCAACGACTGAATTTTTAAAAAAACGAAATTTTTAGAGAATCGGAGTTTTTGATTTTTTTTTTTTAAAAAAAAGGCTGAAATTCGAGAGGGAAAAGCGAAAAAATCTCATCCCTGTCAACCAGTTTTATCCCAAGGAAATGATTTTTAGAGAAACTTCAGAGGGAGGACTTCAATAATTTCGCTCCGCGGAAAATTAAATTCCTCATAAAATATTTTTAACTTGCGCAAAAAAAAAATTTCAGTGGAAATTAGTGGGAAAAAATCTGAAAAAAAAAAAGCGGAAATCCACGGAAGAATCACATCCCTGCCTAAATTGAAATAATTCAATGTAACCATGGTCACTGACGATCTAGACAACTGGCATGGGGAGTTTTTTTTTTATGTGACCCTTTGTTCCACGATAATTATTGCTAACCCCTTATTTTGTAAATATAATTTAGACTAGTGGTTCTCAAATGTTTGTTGGCTACTGTCCCTCCCTTTGTAAAAGTTAGCTGACAATTATCATCCCTTTTTTCTTTTTCATTGAAAAAAATCATGCATTGTTGCAGGTGAACTTCAATAAATTTAAATATATGCTATATTATATCTGATTTAAATTAGAATGTAAATAATAAAGCAATTTTATACAGTCACTTTAGAATTTTTTTTTTAAATGTATATTTCTCTAATATTTTTTCAAAAAGAGGTGTATATCTGAAGAAAAATAATTAAAACTAAAGTAATTTTTTTTAAATGTAATCTAGAAAAATTGAAAACATTAACAAATGTGAGAAAGAAAAAAATGTGAAAAGTTGAAAACTTAATTCTTCATTTTTACCTCTTCAATGACTGCCTTGTGCTCCAACCTGCTACTTTATTTTGTGATAAGCTAGATGACCGAGCTAAAATTTTCTACTAAATATGTTGACTTGACCCAGATGAGTGATTCAATGGCTTTATTATTATTATTATTAATTGAAATTTTTTTTCTTTATACTCATTGCCCACCTGAGGAGCCATATCACTCCTTTTAGGGCATCTCTCCCCCAGGTTTTTTGTGCCTGATTTTGAATTTATTTAGCTCATTTTAAATGTTTACCTGTTCCTTCGTTCAGACCTATTTTATATTGCTAAATGTAAACTTAAATGATGCCAGAAGTATATTTCTAGAAGTTAGAAAAGATAAAATGCATAATAAGCACTCCCCTTAGTGTGAAGAATTGCTACAACTGTATAAAGGCAAAAAGGTAAAAATTTATTTATACAAATATATACAGAATATACAACTGTAGTTCCACTTTCAACCTGCTGTATCCAGCAGGCTCTGTAGTGAAGTTGGAACCCACGTTTTTTGATTGAAGACAAATATGACACCCCTGTCTAAATAAAGAAGGCTGCTACCAAACCGGTGAACTTGCTTGCCATCTTGATATCGTCCAGGCACAGGCATAAATATTATGTTACTTTCTTCAGCCTGAAACAAAAGTTTAACAAACGTTATTGAAGAATTTTTCTTTCTTTGTAGAATAAGGTTTAAGATATAAAAGAAAATGATAATAGTGTAAATATGTTACTGCAAAAGAAACAAAAAATTAATGTCCACAATCTCTCATATATATCAAGCAAAAGCTCTTAACTTTAAAAAACTATCAGGATAGGGAATATTGTGCAATGTAATTAATGAATTAATATCTATTTATTAATAATAATCGCCAATTATCATTGATTATAACCAAATCTGTCATAGCAAGACTTACAGGGTGCATAGACACTCCTTAGAAATAAAAAAAGCCTCCAAGGAGTAATTGGAACTACAGTAGGGAACCGATAATCCGGAACGATCGGGATCATCGCTATTCCGGATAACTGATTTTTCCGGTTTTCTGAATCGCTACAAAAAGCCGTTTTTTTATTGTTAAACCTAACTAAAAAATAAAATTTTTTGGAAATAATCTTAAAAAGAAGAAAAAACGATGAAGTAATACACTAATGAATATTTCCAAAATGATGGTAAGGTGAACATCTTTCAAAAAAGAAAGAAAAATCCTAAAATCTTATGAGGAAAAAAACATTTTTTTTTTAAATGGCGGGAAAATTTATCGAATTTCGTTCCGGTTTTTTGGTTTTCTGATTTCCGGAGAACGGGTTCTGTACTGTACTTAGATTTCCAAATTAGTCCTTAGAAACTCCTTAGATTATTATGTTGCATAGATGAACTTACTAAGTCCGCTGCTGAATTTGCTGTCCAAGCAGAGAAACTAAATTATATGACATAGCTTTCAAAATCTAATAGTTAAAGAAAAACTTAAAAAGAAGAAAAGAAATGAATTGCAAGAGTTAGAAGAAAAAAATAACAGCAAATGTTTTTCATTTTACATGTTGCAAGCAAACTTAATTAATAATTTACTTTGATTTTGTTTTTTTTTTTGTATAAAATGTCTTAGATTTTCTTATGTATTCAAATTTAAAAATATAAGATTGGTAGGTTTTTATGTTAATCTTTAACATCTGTACTTTAACAAGATTTATTAAAATATTTGAAACTGGAAAATGTATTTAGGTGTAAAAGTGATAACTTTATTTATTTTTCTTGATGAAGTTTGACAAAGTCAAAATTTATTTCAAAAAGATGAGAAAAAAATATGCAAAATATTAATTTTTGCAAGTTTCTCTTATAATAACTACTTTTTAATTTTAAAAAAAAAATAAATAACTGTCTAGTTATCTTTTACACAAAGTTTTTAAATTTTTGATAAGTTCTTAAAATTTTGGACTCCTTGGATTTCTTCTTCTGATCTCTGTATGAACCCCGGACTTAGAACCAATCATTTCAGAGGGATAAAGATTCTCCCAGACAAGACAAAGACATATGTTCCCTGCAGAAACTGCCAGGATGTCATGTTAACACCGAGACACATTTATGAGTGCCCAGCACTCACACCACATGTTCTGAAATTGGGGACAACCTAAGATCTGTTCTCTTACTCAAGAGGCACTGAAGCTGACAATCGTACAAACTTTCGAAGTTCTTTAAAAATCCATGGACACGAAAACAACAAATTTACAAGAATAACAATTCGGCAGTTTCTACTTCACTGATCTTCTTTTATGGTTAAGAGCTATTGCTTGATATTCTCTGTACTGATCTTTAAGGACATTCCCTACATAAATGTGTCTTAATAATAACATCTTAACATAATAGCATCAGTCAAAAACACTTTCTCAATTGTTTGTCACACCCATTTATTTTATCCCATTTACTAACTTTTCATTGTTAGTTTTCCGTAGCATTCTTTTATACATTCCGAAAGCAATGTCACTTTTAGTAAAAACCTGTTGTATTTTGTCCTTTTGTTTAATCAAATCATTAACAGCAGTGGATTGCCATTGAAATTAGAGTCAAACTTTCGTAGCAATTCAACTTTTTTTTAAAAATTGAGAGCTAATTATACTTCCTCTTCTTTGAACTATTGTCATTTTGTTCCCGGTAATCAATAGTTTAGATATCATAATGCTGTTAATTAAAACAAAGAATATGGACTTAAAACTCAAGCTGAATTGAAAACAAAACGATCAATTTATAGCTGAAATGTATGCTTCTAGGCTGGAATTATATAAGAGTGAAACTGCTGATAACCTTTCTCTTGTTGTTGAGAGCAGGAAACGAAAGAAGTTGTCCCTTACCTCAGCTCAAAAACTTCAAGGCTAAAAAAGAACCGGTTTCATCTCCTCACCTGGGGAAAAAAACAAGGTGGGTAATAAAAGAATTTTTCTCCCAAGCGCAACTTCATCAGCTCAGCCTACCCATTTTCTACATACATATAAACCGATTTTGAAAACTTTTTCTCCTCAGGAGTGTAGTTTTTAAAAGTTTCTGGATTTTTGAGGTCATATTGTAATACATTGTTGGTGAGCTTTTTATTTTGAACCTAGTTCAAAATGCATGTTAAAGATAATGGACGCAAGCACAAAATTAGAATTTTGTCAAGAGTCGTTTTTAGGAACATAGATTTTGCAAAGAGTTCTCAAAATTTTGAGAAGGATTCTGTTATTACGTTTACATTTTTCTTTAAGATTCCAAAGTGGACTAAAATTATTTTGCATGCAAATTGTTAAAAAAGTCAATCAAACCTTCTTTTGGATGACTTCTTTGAAAGACAGAGTAAGGGAAGCGGCTGATGTGACACCTCTTACAGTCTGTATCATGGCCTGAAATAAAACATAATTGTTTATAGAAAAAATAACCAATATTGACAGAACAGTTAATTACTAATATTTTGCTACTTTAAAATAAAACATAACACTTCTTGTTAAAAAAAATAGAAATATTAACGAATGAACAATGCTTCAAAATAATTATTGCAACAGTTTATATTTTTTAGTCTTACATTTCAATAAACTGTAAATGTGAAAGATCGCTTTGCATTGGTGTTTATTTGTGGTGAAAAGGAGAGTTTTTTTCCCCCACAGCACTAAGCTATGGACTTGTCTGAGGAAATCTACCCTGAACATCATAGACTTTGTGAAATTGAAAGTAAATTGAAAATACAATTGGGTTAACAAATTTTTTCACGTGAAATAGGCTCAGATTACCAGGATTTTACAAAGCATGTTGGAAAATATTGATTTGTGCACAATTTTTTGCCTACTGAGAGCTTTGACCAGGGTAACTTGTACTGCATTATACTTTTCTTCTCTTCCAGACGTGGACATGTACCTAGGAACTGCATTATACTTTAAACTTTTCTACGAATTCCATCAAAAACTGATTCCTACTAGACAAGGATGTTCTAACGTTTTTTTTTATTATTAAATAACAGGCCACAAAAATTAAAATTTGCTATGTCGGAATCAACACGAGAGACCTAAAACTGTATTTTGATACTATTTTGAATAAACATATAAAATTTGAAAGAAATTTCACTTTACCCTGAACACATGGCCATGAATAAAACTTGAAAAAGGTAATGGTGGCAATAACGTTCAAGCTTTCATTAAGACAATAAGTTTATAAAAGAGCAGAATGGCAAGTAAAAAAAATAAGTTTCGTTTAAAAACTTTTTTTTTTATATATAAAAAAGACTTTCGCTTATTTTACACATATTTTTTTCATTTAAGAGAAATTTTTTAAATAATTATTTCTATACACTTTTATAAATTGTTTTATAAATATTTAAATTTGTTGAGGGGCCAAGTCATAAACTCTTTATTCTAAGATTTTTGCGAAGTCATCATGTTTAAGATTTAAATTATCCATTGATTTATTAATGAATAATGTAAAATGATAAATCACAATTTATACCATATTATTAAGTTTGCTGAACAGCTGCCCCATTTTTGGATTTTCTAATCCTAAAGCCAAGGAACTCCTGGATAAAGCATCGAGACAAAACAAGCTTTTGAGAAAAGAATGTTTTGATGGAACTAATATATGTTTATGTTACATGAAAACCTCCCATTGTTAGCTTGACAGCAAGGGGATTCTTTTTTTTAAAAATTAATTCTTTCAGTTGCTCTTTTGAGCATGAGAAGTTTGCAGTCCTTATACAAATAAGAAGTATCTCTGTGGAGTGGAGAGTGTGTCGAAACATGAACTACAAACATTTTTGAGGACAGAAGAGTTCCATAGATGCTCTCAAGGAAACTCATCTACCATTGAGAATGTTTTATATCAGACTGTTGCCAGTCATCATTTCGATTCAAACGTGGGTTGCCTCATTAGAAGACGAGCTATCTATTGACTGAGTCATCATGGCTCAATTAATAAAAATCAATAATCATACATTGAAAATTAAACTTTAATAAATTCTTTCTGTAATTCTTAAATGTAAACAAGAATTACAAGGTATATATCCCAAATTAAACAACCATAAAATAAAATGTGGAGAAAAAAATCAGTTTGAAGATGTAATAGAAAGACATTAAAACAAAATCAAGTCAGGTTTGGGAAAGCGCTAATGCTGCATAATCCAAAATTTGTCCGCAAATAAATTTATATAAAAAAACAAGAGAATTAAATTAAAACAAAAAAGTACATTTAAATAATTTTTTGAAACACAAATAGCACTTTTGCTTTCTTAAACAGTTATTCACAAAAAAAACTTCTACAAGAATGCATTGTATTCATGTTTATTTTGTTTCATTTCAATTTAATTATAATTCTCAAATGTTTTATTAAAGTGTATACCTCATAATCTCTTCTGGGCTTAACATGTCTGTCCAACTCCTGTTGTCTTTCCACATTGGTCAAGTAAGCCATGCTTTCTTTAGCCCCTGGCTGTTGACCCAGAAGTCCCTGAGGTGCAGATACTGCTCTGTTCATGATGTCCAACGCTTGTCTGAATTGTTCTGTTAACACAAATATTTTATACACTTTGTTCCTGATAAATATTTCAAACTAAATAAAGCTTATATATATGTTATTTTATTAAAACTTAATGAGGATTACTTTAGTAATACTATTAAAAATTTATACCTTAATAATACTAAAACTACTTAAAAATAGTAATAAAATAAAAAGAGAAATAAAAAGCTATATTGAATTATTATTTCTAATTCCTTTGATCATTCATAAGTTTGTAATGGTGAATAGAAGTTTAGGAGCAGTACTAAATAAATTTCTAACATTAATAACAAACTAAATAAAATAAAAATTATTTTACCAAATTTTTTGCCCACTATATTGCAAACACTTGAAGTAAAATTAAGCAGCAGAAAACATTGTACAATTGTAACTAATTTCGTAAATTAAAGAAAAAAAAACTTTTTTAAATTTGATATATGGATTATATGGTAAATTAATCTAACTATTAAAGTTCCAATTCGATGAATTAAAAGGTGAAGATCGTGATCATATTTTTAAAATTCGATTTTTCTGAAACTATTCGATCGATTTTGCTCAAATTTTGTATTTTGCCATGTAAAAATTCATTCCTTAATATGACGTAAAAAAATTTATGCCTTACAATTCAAAATTTCTTCAACCAGTAAAAAAAAAATTATAAATGCTCACTAAAATTTGTTTTTTTAATGGCACTACTGCTCGCAAGAATTGAAGCAATAACACCCAGCCATCTACTGGGTCAAAGTCAGCAATGCCTCACTGGAAGGCCTATTCAAATAAGCACATTTTAAATACATTGACTGAAAATAATGACATCCCAGTCTAATAAGTGATCACATGCTTTTCACAAAAGAAAATGAAAAGATTTAGCAGCGAAGAACAACAAATATTAACTGTTTAAATAAGGAACAGAGTTTTAAGTCAAATAATTCTCTAGGCTCAATTTAGTTTTCATTGCTAAAAGAAGAATATTCAATATTTTGTTATATTATTATTAATTCCAATTTGTTAATTAATAAATGCAACCTTAGTTATTATGAAACTACATATATTGTTATTTCAGTAGAATAGTTCTACTGTAGCAATATCATAGCTGCTCACGTGGATGGAGAAAAAAATCCGGTAGATTTTACGAAATAATATGAATTTCAAGATAATTGCTGCAAAATGTACGAAATATTTTACACATTGAGAATTTTAAGGATTTTTATAGTCAGCAAAATAGAAAAACTTTAATATTTTCTGCACTATGTTAACTCATAATTTTGAATAGAAATAGGTATTTAATTCCAAGATAGTGAAAAGATTTTTTAATTCATTAAAAAAGGGAGTTCTGAATATAAATAAAGACAAAATTTTAAAACAAAAAAGTTTTAATTTGATTTTAATAAATGAGGCTCACTTCATTATGTATTAATAGCATTTATTCAAGCAAGTAATAATCTGTGAAAAAAATTCAATTTCAATAGGGATTTTTTTAGAAAACTCACTCAATTTTAGGGAACTTTTTAAAATGTACAAAAATCAGTAGAATTTTTATTAAACCAGTAGATCAAGAGAGACTGGCAAAATCCAATAGTCTACTGGAAAATCCAGTAGAGTTGGTAGATATGCAATATGTAAATGCTAAGTAAATGAAAATGTCAATAATAAATATACCTTTAATAATAGGATGATGGTGTAGTGAAGGAGGTAACATAGATTTCCATCCAGTGTACCACTTGGTGACTTCTTCATAATTCGGACTGTGAGTTAACCAAGTATATAGCACCTGCAACCATTTGGGGAAGAAGTTCTTTTCCAAGATCGTCACCATGCATGGTTCTGGCATCATATCAAACCAGGCCATCACCCAATTCCAAACATCTATAAAAGAGTCATTCAGATATCAGAATAATGGATTTTCCAATGCTATCTTATATACATGTTGTTCAAAAAAATTCCCCAACTTTTAATACAATGTGGCTCCCTATTCAGAAACCAAACCTATAGTCAGAATGTAAGAACGATCCTCAGTGTCCTGAACTTAGTTAGAGTCAAACAGTAAACAACTTTGGTGAAAAAATTTATTACAAATTATTATTAAAAAGGTAACAATGAAACTATAATTAATTATTACTAATGGATTTGCATTGCATTAATAAGAAAAAGAACATTTAAACTCATGTGCTAAAGACTTTTTTAAAAAAAATACAGAAAAGACATGTTTTTTAATCCTCAAGAAAAAACTAAAATTTAGCATTTAAAAATTTTGCTCTTATAAACTAATCCATATATATAATAGATCTAAACAAAAATCAATAATTAACTATTAGTTTATGATAGCAAAATATTGCATTTTTTAATGAAATAAAAAAAATTATTATGTTTCAGGAGTGACACCCTTTTAAAGAATAATATGCACTTTCTCCCTAAATCCAAATAAGTCTTTTCTAGTTAAGCAACAAAAAAAAAATTTAAATTTTAAGTAAAATAATCTTTTTTTTCAGATGTTTTTGAGCATAATGCTATTTTAACAATTAATTCTTTGTAACATGCATCACAGTTGTCCTATATTTATTTATTTTTTTTAATAAAAAAAAAGACTGCAAAATGTCTTATATTTTAAAAAAATATTTTGTCTTAGATTTTATCTTAAAATAAAGCTTTGATTTCCTCTTAAAATAAAGCTAGGATTTCCTTGAAATGCTGTGTAACAAAAGAAATTTACAAGTTCCCCAAATGGGAAGAGAAAAAAAAAGATTTAAAAAAATACCAAAAAATTACTATAACATCATCGATTTACTTGGGGATTTACTATTCAACATCGATTACTATTCTACATACTACTCTACGTTGATTTACTATTCAACCACTTTCAAAAAATTAGGGAAAAAAGGTTGTGTTTCGTTCAATTCCATAACATTGAATACTGATCTGAATGAATTGCCTTTCCGCCATTTTCCTTGATGGTTTACATGATTTTGAAATCAGGAAACATGAGTGATACTTCTTTGCACTGATTTATTATTTCTTTGTTCTCATCATGTTTCTGCTTTCACATGCAACAGTAGCAGTAAACAACTAGTGACTCGTTTTCAATCTTTATTATTTATCTGTGCACATTTTTGTTTTTGAAACATTTATTGATGAGAATGTAATTTTTCTCTACAAAATACCTCAACAAACAAAACTTAATAATCGGTAAATACAAAAGGATGATTCTGGAAATGAATTCCGTTTTTTGTAAAAGAATTTCTTTACTTTTCATATTATCAGGTTTTTCCGTAAACAATAGGCTCTTTGAGCGAACCAGCTCGAGTCTATCGACAATTGCAGGATTAAGATTAATCAAAGAAAATGTCAAAATAAAAGTTAGTGATATGGTTGTTGCAAGGGAAATGATGACTTCTAATAAGGATACTCATTCCAAATACAAAGAGAAATTAAAATTTCAAGCAATTGAAAAGAATGTGACAGAGGAACCAATCATTTCGAAAGCATCTCATTGCTTTTTCCAATTTTCTTACTCTAAGATATTTTTGAATAGATATTTATAACATTTTAAAACAACATTTTTCTTTTTCCAAATCTAGCTTTATTCTTTTGATCAGTAATTTATTTTAAGTATTTTTTTCTTTTGTCTTTCGTTCAATGTTCTATTTGCTCTGTTGATTTCAACCATTGAGACTATTTAATAGACATTCTCATGAAAACTCATTATTTCCCTTTAATTGTTAGGTTCTGATAATATACAATAACTGATTAATTTATTCGCTTATTAAAAATATTTATTTTTGTACCAATAGCTTTCCTTTTTTAATACTATGTTGGCTACTTCTTTCAAGTCAAAGATAGCATAAAATAATTAACAACCCTTATCACTGACACTTTATTTCTATGTCCAAATGTTACACATATTCAAAAAATTATATTTTATATTCAATATTTGTTTATTTAGTTGATAAAAAATGATTAAAACAAGTTTATATAAATAAAATGTAAGACTTAAAATTAATTATTATTTTTAAACAAATACTTCTTTTGTCAAAAACCTTATTAAAGCCTAGTTAAAATAACTAAGTATCTATACCCAAGTGTTATTTATTTTGATAAAATCATATTCTATTTTCAATATCTGTTTAGTTCGTAAAAAAAAATATTCAAAATAAAGCCTAATAAAAAATATATAACTCAAAATAAATTAGTCTTGCGATTTTTTTTACCAATAATTTGTCTTGCTTCTGTTTAAAATTTAAAATATTCAACTGATTATTTCTTTTCAGTAAAAACTGCTTTTTTAAGTGATACAAATGCAAAAAAAAAAAAAAAAAAAAAAAAATTACTTTCTTTCAAACTTGAAAACTGTTCAAAATATAATAAATCAAAAAAAAATTTCTTTGTTCATAAGTTAAAAAGAGCTAATTGATATCAACACATAAAACTATGCAATCTTTGAATCTATTTTATGATAAAATGTTATTTAAATAAATAAAAAAAAATTTCAGAGCTTACATTATTATTTAAGCAGTTCTCATAGCATAGAAACTTGGCAAATGGTTAAAAACAGGTTATTATAAGTTACAGTCCAACTTAACAACTGGCTATAAATATTAATAATGTTTTTAATTATACATATTTATTATTTTTATATTAACATTTTAAAATTTTTAAATAATTTCTTTCTTTTTTTTGTATAGCTAAGTTGTATGCATTGCAGATATAATGAGGGGGAAAATGATTGGAGAAATATCTCTTACCAAAAAAGATTTTAAGACATATCCCCCAATTAAATATTTTAAAATATATCCCTCTCCAAAATATGAAAAAACTAATTTTCAAACTATTCAAAAACTATATATTTTTAAAAAAAGTTTTCAAAATATTAAAAAAAAAATTGACCCCTTTCAAAGAATTTTTATGACTTTTTTCCTATCGTTGACAAACTTCTGTTATGTTTTATGTTAGTTCAGCCAGATAGTTAGGGATAAATAAAGTCTGAGATCAATGCTAATAAAAACTTACCCAAATGCTGCTGATGGGGATTTATGACATAAGTCTGCATGACTGCAACTAGTTTAGGAACGATGTTAGTCACAACAAATGCCTCCATAACACCTTGAGAAAACACACCTTTCCAGGGTTCCAAAATTAATTTGGCTGAACAATCACTTGGATGCCAGTTAACTAATGCTGAGGCCAGCTTATGACGAATTGGAGCATACAGTGGCTCTAAACGAGCTTCTAAAAGGACATTTCATTAGTATGATGCTCAATATAAATTAGAATACATTAGTTATAATAGTTAGTAGAATAATTATAGTATATCATCATTTCAAATATTTCCAAATGAATTTCAGCATGTTGCTGCTCTTAAAACATAATAATTTCATAATAGGAAAACTGGAATATTCAGTACAAATAAAATTTTCTAGCCAATGCAGCAACATGATTATAACTGAAATGCATTTCACAATTTAAAGGCATAAGACAAGCATAAAACAGTAAAGCTTGTTTATTTCAAAGCTTTTAACCTAATAGAAAAAACTGATAAAATGTTATTGATATATAAATTTTAAGTATGAAGTGGAAGATGTTAACCAAAAATGTAATTTCTTTTAATAACAGAACGCTCAACTGTTGGAGCTCAACTGTTCGACCTAGAAACTGTAAGATTTAACCAAGATATTCATTGTCTAGTTTTGTACAATATACCATTCTTGAAAAGACATGTAGGGAAAGGTAGAATAATATCGAATAGCTAAGAATAAATTAATAAATATTAAAATAAAACCATTATAGTGCAAAATAAGAAAATATTTATTTGGTATTATACTTCAGATATATTCTTGAACTATGAGAGGTTTCAGAAAACGTTTTCTTTCTAATTTTTTTTTCTTTTTTAAAAAATCACCCAAGTTACAAAAAGTTTTAAAAAAATTACAAACAGTGAGAAGCTTAAAAATTCTCGTTTTCCAACACTTCTCAAATTCTCTATTGTTAATTGCATTAAAAAAACAAATTACATGTCTCGAACTGCCGAAAAAACGGTAGAAAAATAATTTGGCCTGATGATGAAATATCACACAAAATTGTATCCAAAAGTGATTATTTAAATGAGCGATTAAAAACTAGCATGTCGTAATAACATCGTACCTGGGAAAAAAACGGGATCGTCAAAATCATGAGGAAAAACATCTCTCAAATTATGATTAAATCAGCAAGAATAAAGCCTGTCAATAGGTAATTATTTATATGCATTATTTAAAATTCGCATGTTGTAATAAAATTCAGAATTTTTAAAACCACATGGAAATCCAAAGCAATAACTTCCGAAAAATAGTTGAAAAACAACTTGGATTTACGATGGAATTGGTATGAGCAAAGTGCATCAAAAAGTAATTATTTGAATGCGCAATTTGAAACTTGGGTGTCGTAATGATCTCTAAGTAAAAATTTGGCGTTTTCAAAATCACTTGGAAAAGCGTAGCAAAAACTGCCTTTTTCTAAAATTTATTTTATAAGGAAATTGGCGTAAATAAAAAAAGTTAAAAAGTGCACAATTTATGAAATACCATATTAATAAATATAAAAAATACTTATAAAAATAGAAAATAATAAAATGCACGATTTAAAACTCACAAGTTGTAATATCATATTAAATGTATTGAAATTTTAAAAATCACATGGAAATTTATAAAGAAACTGGTAAAAAAAGGGATGGAAAAATTACTTGGATTTTAGATGAAATCGGCAAAAATAAAGCAAAACAAAAAGTGATTACTCAAATTTGAAATGTGCATATCTAAATATCCTAGTAAAAGCACTGGATTTTTGATAAACCATGCAAAATTCCAAAGCAATAACGGCGGAAAAAGCGCTCGAGAAACATGGATTTACTATAGAATCTATGTAAATTGAGCTTGTCAAAAAGTTATGACTCAAATGTGCAACTCAAAATGTTTGAAATTTTTCATTTTTTTCCACAAAAAAAAAATTTTTTGTGTTCTGAAGCTTTTGCGTGTCGCACATCAACAGTCGGCGGGCAGCACCCCTACTCGAAAATACCCGAAACACAATTGTGTAAAGGATTTAGATCTGGTGAAGAAGATAGTCAATATTCTTGCTGGATAAACTTCGGACAATTGATATGGAGCCAAATTTATCCTGTTTCCGCTTGGCGCAATTTTATACAATTTTAACTGAAAAATGTTGCTTTTTTGGCATACTAACTGTCAGCATGTTGCATTAAATGCTAATACTTCCTGTTTATGATATTCAGCATTGATTTTCACCCCTTTATCGATGAATTTCAAAGAAAATTTTCAGTAATTTGACAGAGTATTGTTCAGTTTGAACATTTCAGATTTTTCATCACCGGTTGCAGTACATACAACATTACTTTTAGAATTATAACTAAATTAGCATTGTATTGTTCTGTGCAAAATATTTTCTCCTCAAAAAAGATCATTCTAACAGCACTTTCGTTACTGTGCCAGTTCAACGATTTCTTACATCCTTGAAACCTTTTAATTGTTGTGCAGTTGCCCAACCTTGAACTTTTTTTTGCGATAAAGGCGAAAATCCAGGTCTTCGTTTAATATAACTTGCATAGTTCTACAACTCACGTTTTTTCCTGCAGCCATTTTATTAACAGAGCACCGTGGATAACTTTGTATCTTTTCTAAAATTCTTTCAATGAGCTCTTTTGTACGAATTGAATACAAACTACTAGACCTGGGCTAATCTTTGCAGCTATCAGTATCTAATAATTGATTTATAGTTCTATATAAAAAATTTTCTATTAAACAAGAGATTTTAATTGCTTAAAGATTCTACATGCAGAAAAACCAAGATCAAAAAACGGTCTAACCATCAACCTTCTTCATTCTATCTTTAAAATGATTTTAAATATTCTGTTCTAAGCAAAAATTGTCTGCATTTAGAGACAATGAAAGTGACACGCACAGGAATAGAGAGAGAGCAATTGTTTTACCAAGCAATTAAAATTAAATCCTATTTTTTGGAGTGTTACAGTATTGAGTAGCTACCCTGTAAATATATACAGGGGTTTGACATAATTATGAAAATACTTTTATACTAATTCTATGTAAAGAATCTTTTTCCAGCAAATGTTTTGGAATATTTCACAATGAGAATACTTCAAAACTCACAATTTAAAAGATCATGCTCGAAGATTTTAGAATTAGTGTCCTTTTCAATCCAAAATGACAGTTAAAAGCTTCTTCCCCTTTTGTATACTTTCATAATTAAAATATCATTCTAATATTAATATTACAATCCCATACAATGATTTCAAAATTGCTGGTATTAAAGACAGAAAGAAATTCTCCTCATTTTTAGTGGATCCAAATTTTGCATGAGTAAAAAAGACATTTCCAAAAGCTTGAAATATGAGCTTTCAAATTGTATCAATAGTTTTGGCATGTAAAATCTTTCAAAACATTTGCTGCTAAAAAAAGCTTGTTTACATAATCTTGTGCCCCATACATGTATATAATACATACATATAAAGTGCTGTTCAAATATTACATATGCATAAATTTTAAAAACAACTAGGCAAATTTGGACTACCTTTACCCCTTGTCAACAAAAAGGACAAATTACGAGTCCCCTCCCATGCTTATGTGAGAAAGTCGCATAATTTTTGACTTTACTGATTAACTTTGACTTTCACAGAAGCAATCTCATTAAAGGATCAAACTCAAATAAAAGAAGTAACTTAACATAAAACACAATTTATGCTATCATTCTGAGTATAATATTCTAAGCAAATCCTTTCTATTTTACTTTTGTGTTCAAAAATCTTGACCTCTCAAACTTTTCGAAAAAAAAAAAAAAAAAATTCCAACTTTTTTTCTTCCCCTTAAATCTTACTTTTATACCCAATTTGAAACCTTTTCCATTTTTATTGCGATAATTTTTTTTTATTTTGCTTTTTAAGAAAATTTCAAAAATAAAAGGATTTTTAAAATTTTAAAAATAAAGGGATGTCTGGCATAATCATTGCTCATATCCTTCTTCCCCTCCCCCCTGTTAGTAAAAATAAACAATTCGCAAACTCCTTCCCTAATGTGTATATATAGGGGAGAGGGGAGCACATGTGAACAAATTTTTTTATTTCCTCACTTTTCGAAAAATATCATCAATTTTTCATAGTAAAAAAGTCCATATGTTTAAATAGTTTTTTCTTTGTCTTGTGGAATTTTTTGAGATTTTTCAATAAAATATTTCTTTACTTTATAATATTTTAGAAAAATGACTTCAATTGTTCACATGTGCCCCTATTGGGGGCACATGTGAACAGGCCTGGGGCACATATGAACAAGATTAAAAACACAAAGCAATCATCATATTTCAAAGAAAAAAAATCTTTAATATAACAGATATAGATACGCATTATACTGAGGGGGTTGTAGCTCACTATGTGAATTTAAATTGTACAACAGTACTGTCAATAAGATAATAATATTTCAGCTGTACTATAACTTTTCCGTAATTGGGTTTTTCGCAACTTCATGTTCCACGGGTGTTGTAATGGGCCTTTTTCTTTCTTCTCTAATACTCTTTCATGCTTTTTTTTTTCATTTTGTCCATCTTTTCATTTTTAGCTTTAGCAATTCTATTTNTTAGTGGATCCAAATTTTGCATGGGTAAAAAAGACAATTCCAAAAGCTTAAAATATGAGCTTTCAAATTGTATCAACAGTTTTGCCATGTAAAATCTTTCAAAACATTTGCTGCTAAAAAAAGCTTGTTTACATAATCTTGTGCCCCATACATATATATATAATACATACATATAAAGGGCTGTTCAAATATTACATATGCATAAATTTTTAAAACAACTAGGCAAATTTGGACTACTTTTACCCCTTGTCAACAAAAAAAGACAAATTACGAGTCCTCTCCCATGTTTATGTGAGAAAGTCACATAACTTTTGACTTTACTGATTAACGACTTTCACAGAAGCAATCTCATTTAAGGATTAAACTCAAATAAAAGAAGTAACTTAACATAAAACAGAGTATAATATTCTAAGCAAATCCTTTTTATTTTACTTTTGTGTTCAAAAATCTTGACCTCTCAAACTCTTCAAAAAAAAAATTTTTTTTCCAACTTTTCTTCTTCCCTTAAATTCAACTTTTATACCCAATTTGAAGCTTTTTCCATTTTTATTGTGATACATTTTTTTTATTTTGCTTTTTAAGAAAATTTCAAAAATAAAAGGATTTTTAAAATTTTAAAAATAAAGGGATGTCTGGCGTAATCATTGCTCATATCCTTCTTCCCCTCCCCCCTGTTGGTAAAAATAAACAATTAGCAAACTCCTTCCCCAATGTATATATATATAGACATTGGGAAAGATATTATGTATGTATATAGATAGATAGCCCTTATGTATTTAACAAATTTAACAACAATGATGACATACTCATCAAATTAAGCCAAGGATGCAGCCAAGAATGAACAGGTTGAGTATCAGTTAAAGGATTCCAAGCTTCCACCTCTGCTTGAAGTTTTGGTAAGACCAGCTGCTCAAGAACGTTGTCCATGACAAACTGAGGGAGAAGGGGAGACCATGTATCCAAGAGTTCAATAAGAGGAGACCAATTACGAGCATTCCAACTCCTACAACATAAGAATTCATCACTATCAAGTATTTAATAGCCTAGCTTAAATACAAGATACATAATTTTTAACAACATTAATATATTTACAAGCATGCTAATAATTTTAATGAGCCCTGTGCTGGTACAATAAGTGGACCAGAATGGCTTCATCATGCTAAGCATGTATGTTAAGTATGTATGCAAACAGTGATTCTTCCATTATAACCACAGATACCATTAGCAATGCAATAGGTGTTATTTTAATGCCCATTCATTTCAATATAGTTAAAGAAATTGAGTTTCTTTCATGATAAAATGACTTTCAAGTCACAATAAATCCATTGATAATGAGTTATTTGATAATAAAAGTTTCGAAAAGAAATGATGAAAAGTTTCAAAGAAAAGCCAATATATATTTTTGTTATATTATCCCGCATTAAACACAGCATGAAACATCTCAAATTATTTTTGAAAGAAGGAAAGCAATACCCCTAGAAATCTATAGGTGAATGGAGGATCGACGAATGCTACTTGTACATGTTATTGAATTAAACATTATTGTCAATTTTAGGAATAATATTGGGCCACAGAAAGAATTCAAAACAATTTTTAAAAAAAATCATAAAATTATTTTGTACTTTATTCTGAATAATAAAGGATAATAAAAACCAGATAAAATAAAATGTTTGCTTACACAATCTAAAAGTACCTTGATAATGGGGAGATTTTATACTCAAAATAATAAACAATTAAATAAGCTTCGTATGAGTGTAGAAAAAGTTTATTTCTTTTAGAAAATATCTTTTCAGAATATATCTGCTACTACAAATGTGATATATATATATATATGTAACATTAATATTTTTATGTTATCCTAATTAATTATTCTAATCGAAATACATTTTTCGTNAACTTCGGATCTCTTTCGGAAATTCCAATATGGCCCCCAAATATTACTATAATTCAATTCCACTGTTAATTTCAGAAAAACCAATAAATTTAGTCAAGTTTCGATCGTAGATTATGATGGGGTGAATTTAAAACTGGCCCATCTTAAGAGAAATTTTACTAATCAAAATAATAATCTATATAATATAATCAAGAAGAAATAATCAGAATCCTATGAAGAAGAAATAATCGTTTCTTCTTTGGAGCGAGATCATAGTTCTCGTTTTTTCTTTTAGATAACATTTTGTTTTAACAAAAGACGCTTACCTCGCAAGAAGAAAAAAAAAGCTAACAGGGAACTATAAAAAAAAATTTTTTTAAACAATTAATGCTAAGAAACTAACAATGAATAACAACAAAAAACAAGCTAAAAACTAATAACTATAAAAAAAACAAGCAAGCAACAATTAACAAGAAAAAATAAAAAGCGGCAAAATAAAAAAAAAATAATGAATCGAATAAAAAACCGCAAAAGAGATAGAATTCATTAGTTTCAATGTCAACTGGGTGTGGCCAATTTATGGTCAAACAGAAGAGGGAAATTTGGGGGCAAATCAGTAAAGCACAGCTGTCAAGATTGATTGATCAGTTTTTTCCAACTTCCATTTCTTTATTTTGTTCATTGGAAATGCAAGTGTTTTTACTTCTCACTTAATTTTAAACTGCTTTAGAAACAGATGTTTCCTTTGACACAGATTTATTATTTTTTTTTCAAGCTTCTTTTTTATTTTTGAAAGATAAAATAAAGTAAGTTACAGTTACTTCAACATAATAAAATTCCAAATAAAAAGAATATAGCTGATTTTTTTTGTCTTATCAATATAAATTTCTTAAAAAAAAAAAGATTAGATCAGATTAAGTGCCGAATTTTGGAATGCTGGATTAGGGGTCCCATACCCTTGTCTTTTCACCAACCTCTTTATAACTGATTGATTCCTCCTAAACAGCTCCAATAAAAATGACACGTTGAGGAGGTGGGGTACACCCCTCTCTTAAACATTTTCTTCTCTCTTTCTAAGTTGAGTTACATTGGGTTATTTCCATTGAAGGAGAGGGCATTCTACCCACTAAAATTCCACCCTCAAAGATTGTGAAAGTGAAACTTATTTCCCCTTCGCTCTTTCCTTCAGAATTTTTTTGCGGTCTGCTTAGTTATTTCTTATTCTTGTTATTATTAGTTATTCCGTTACTATTAGCTGTTTCGTTATAATGTATTAGTTTTTCCTCAAATTGTTAACAGTAATAAATTTTAAAATCTTTCTTTTAATAAATTTTTATTTTATTTTTCTTATTACATTGTTATACGGATTTCTGTAATCAGTTCAGCCGTAATTCAGCTACTGAACATACAAATATTTTTTTGCTGTTCTTCTGATTTTTGGCGCAGCCCCAACTGGTAAGATCAACTTTATTTTATATAGTTTTGTTGTTTTCTTTTTTTTTTTTTTGCTGAAAAAGAAATTTTTTATTATAATTCAGAAATTAAAACTTTACTTTATGAAATGCATAAAAAAATTTAATTTTTTATTACACAGATATTCTAAATGGTAATTTAAAGGTCTCTTCTAAAAGGATGCTGATATACACAGTTTAGCGCCATTGCGGCGCTTGTGCCGGAGCGGCGCTTACTATAACTTTTTTTTTTAAATTTCATTTTTATCGAGGTGCGGCGCTTTCGCCGAAAAATACGGTAGTTAAAGAAATTGAGTTTCTTTCATGATAAAATCACTTCAGTTTTGCACTTTCAAGTCAAAATGAATCCATTGATAATGAGTTATTTGATAATAAAAGTTTCAAAAAGAAATGATGAAAAGTTTCAAAGAAAAGCCAATATATATTTTTGTTATATTATCCCACATTAAACACAGAATGAAACATCTCAAATTATTTTTGAAAGAAGGAAAGCAATCCCCCTAGAAATCTACAGGTGAATGGAGGATCGACGAATGCTACTTGTACATGTTATTGGATTAAACATTATTGTCAATTTTAGGAATAATTTTGGGCCACAGAAAGAATTCAAAACAATTTTTAAAAAAATCATAAAATTATTTTATACTTTATTCTGAATAATAAAGGATAATAAAAACCAGATAAAATAAAATGCTTGCTTACACAATCTTAAAGTACCTTGATAATGGAGAGATTTTATACTCAAAATAATAAACATTTAAATAAGCTTCATATGAGTGTAGAAAAAGTTTATTTCTTCTAGAAAATATCTGCTACTACAAATGTGATTATATATATATATNCAAATCACTATGCAATTACCGAAAGACGTATAAACAAAAATCACTAAAATAAACAAAATGCCAAATTTTGAAAAGTAACCTCAGTCATTTGATGATTTTTTATTCAACAGAACGTTACAAACTCTCAAAAGAGTATTGTTGCTATAAATGTTTTGAAAGTTTGACTGCGAGAAATTCAAACAATTTTCAAAATTATTCAGTCTTCGTCTGAATAATTTAAACACTCCAGCAAGCAATTAACTGACAAGGGAAGTACACATCAGTAAAATTCCTATTAATCCTTTCAACCCAAATGGGATCTATACGTCTTAAGGATTAAACTTTTCTCTAATGGATAAACAGATCCCAATTTTGCATGGGTTTTTATGTTTTCAGGGTTCTTTAGGCATTAGGGAATTAAAATATGACTAAAGGAACTTGGCAACACTCTCATATTTAAAATGGTGGGCTACGTTTGCGAGCATGCTAGTCAATCTTGTTTTAATTTACGTATTCTCTGAATTTTGAGGAAAGTAAACTAAATTTTTGCCATATTTTGTGTAAAATAGTTATGTTTGTTCTCATTAAGTAATAATTGTAGTATCAGATTTAGAAATTTGACACATTTTGTTTTGTAGGATAGATTGTCTTAATCATATGTACCATATATCCTAATCGTATGTACCAGTGGGACAATATATCACATTTGTGATAATAATATTATAAGACAAAATTTCAGTTTTTTTCTTTTTTTTCTCTTTTGATCATTTTATAACGGCAACTTTTGGATTCGAAAGGGTTAAAACAAAACCTTGCTTAAATTAATGAGAATAGCTTAAAGTATAAAGTTGGATAAAAATTAGCTGTAACACTGTTTCAGGGTCAATAAAACTCCTCAAAGATTGAGTTTATTTAATTCCAAAATATTTTGAAGTTTATGTATGTCAGGTCAAAGTGACAAGACATCTGACTCATAATCGAGAAGATGCTGGTTCTATTCCCAGTTAATCACAAGTTTTAATTTTCATTTCTAAATGTTGAAAAATGTTTTCTTTTTTCTATTTTAAATAAAGATATTTAAAAAAATTATTCATTAAATTTAGTAAATAAATAAAAATTTATTTCTTGATTTTAAATTATGTTATTCAAGCCAGGATAGCCAGGTCGGTAAGCCACTGGGCCCATGCCTGAGAGTTCTTAGGTTCGAACCCCGTCGGCCGAAGACTCTCCGCGCAGTAAATGGTGACTGATGCACGTTAAATCTGTCGAGTTGCAAAGTCCTCCATGTTCCCATAACAAATCTATACCTCAGTTGTTGTCGTCAGCCATTAAGGAAGAGGGGGTGTGATTGTTTTAGTTTTCATGTGGCGCAATCTTTGGTCAAGAATTCGACTTCTGTCACAGAGATACGTCACACCCGTTTATAGGGCAGACACATTCATACATCCATTCATTCCTCTACAGATCGTAATTTTGACCTTAACTAAAGATCGATCAAGCTCCAATTCAGTCCCCAGAGGTATTGATTTTAATTTTCAAATTAAAAATATTTTTTAAAGCCCTCTGAAATCTAAATTTTGGAAGAAGAGAAAGTGGAACAAATAAAAACATATTTCATGTAAAATTTCAAATGCATATTAACATAAATTAGCTACACAATTTAAATTGTTAAAAGTTGTAATTTAAGAAAATTAATTGTAACAAAATATATTATAGTTTATTTATAATATGCCTGATGCATATTTGTTCACGATGAATTCCTTTAATCAAATGTATATCGAATTAATCTAATGTACCATAAGAGCCAGACGCAATTATGCTACACAAATACAGTAGAGAACCGATGATCCGGAACGATCGGGACTATCGATATTCCGGATAACTGATTTTTCCGGTTTTCTGAATCGCTACAAAAAGCCGTTTTTTTGTAGTTAAACCCAACGGAAAAAAAAATTACAAATAATCTTAAAAAGAAAAAACGATTAAGTAATACATTAATGATTATTTCCAAAATGATGGTAAGGTAAACATCTTTCAAAAAAGAACAAAAAATCCTAAATTCTTATGAGGAAAAAAAAAAATTTTTTTTTAAATGGCGGGAAAACTAATCGAATTTCGTTCCGGTTTTTTGGTTTTCCGGTTTTCTGATTTCCGGATAACGGGTTCTGTACTGTAATACCAAATTCAAAAGCAAAACAAAGAATGGAACAAGAATAAAAGAAGAAAGATTACTAAAGCCTTTAAAGGTCATGGAACTCATATTTTTGAAAAGATTAAACCCCTGGCTTGAGTGTTGGAAAGATATGCTTTTCAAATTCTGACATACAGTATTTAAAATTTCCCATAGCCAAGACCTATTTTTTAAGTTATGTAATACTTTATATATTAAAATACAAAATCACTAATTCTTTACACTACAATTTTTATTAATGGTCTAATTTAGGGGTTTCATGCACAATGTCCGTTACAGTGCAAAATACGTATGTCTGAAACGCTTTTGTATGATGACGCTTGAAATGCTTGGCTAGAATTTAATTTTCACCAAATAATTTCGAAAAGTAACCCTGTTGAAGAAATTGCGCGGAGGTATACATAATTTGTTGCTTACAGGTGTAATCAAGTTCAGCTTCGATTGCTATTGTTATTCTAGGCTCTTCATTTATGATTCAGTAAATAAAGTAAGTTAATTGTTTTAAATAATTTTTTTCTGTTTATAATACTGCATCAATTTATTTTTTGACGTTTACGACATTTTATAATTCTAATTATCTGTGATAAAGTAGTTAAAGATTTCCACGCTACTGAATTAGGCTTAGTTACATATTTGTTTTTTCGATTTTATCTTTGATATAATAAGAAATGTCTGTTAATAAAATAGTATTATTTTAAAGATTCGATAGTTTATTCTTTTGCATATATAAACAATAATCAATAAAAAATTTCAGAGCTGTTCCTCTAATTCTTTTATGTGTGTAGAAAATATAATAAAAGGTAATTATATGGTATTAAAAGGTGTCAATGTACCATCATTTACAATTAAAAGGTTATTAATTGTAAATGATGGTACATTGACATTATAATTACTTTTCTTTAAGATTATATAACCGTATGTAGATTCTTAAATTATGATGCTTATAAAGATGAATTTATTGAAATTTTTAGACGTATTGTGTTTATAATCCCTATTGTTTTTCTATGATATAAAAAATTGACTACTATGATTGAGCTTATGTAGTAATGTGGTAACTGTAGACTTGTATATCACATTGAATTAAATTTAACTAAGTTAATACTAAAGAGCACCGTATTACATCTCTCAAATGTTATCTGATTCATTCATTGTTTTATAATAGGTGTAGTTTTTACTAATTGATGTATTTAGCGACATATTTTCAACTGAATTTACTTGTGCAAAATTCCAGTAAAGTTAAGATTATTTTATAATTATATATATTTCCCATCAATAATTCATGAAATACCAGAATGTATATAAGTACTGCAAGATTTCTTAATCAGAGGTTGCGCAAGCATTATCTTTAACTGTGGAGAAGTGATGCAGTTTAGCGATAATCTATGATGCACGATGGCTCAGTGGGGCTTTAGTGAGGGAACTTGTTTATTATTTTGATAACGAGTCTTTCCTTCTATTGCCCCTTCTAAGCCGCATCTTTTGATTTCCACAAACAAATTTTTCAATGCGAAGTTTTTTGGGAATCTGATAATATAGGTGTATTAGTAAGTATAATGGAGAGTATTTTACCTTATATGCATATAGTTTTTGTTTACATCCTCATAAAAAGATATATATATTGTATTATTAAGCTGTATGTGGAATTCCATGTGGATTAACATATACTGCATTATATTTAAGTCTTTTTAGCAGCTAATATAAATAGTTCATTTAACCTATGGATTTTGGATACCTAGATGTTTAACAATTTTGGTGCATATTAAGTGTTGCATTATCTTACTAAATCTAAGAGCCAAAGTAGGACAGTTAGTGAGATATTCATTGGTGCCCAATGTGTTTTAATTACCATGTCCAATCATGAGCAAAGCATTTATGAATGCTAAAGGAGAGAGGTCAGCTTATCCGATTCACTAGCTTTGAAAATTTACACTAGGACATTACCAAAAGTGCCTCTCCTTTTGTGGCGAAATAATGACAGTAGGTAAATATTGTGAAACTTGCATACAAAACGTAAAATAGATGAAATTTGAATGCCTGTATATAAGAATTTAAAAGAAAAATAATGACAATTTGAATGGAATACCTTTATTATTTAATCTTCTAATCATGAATCATTATGTTCATGCTTAAACGTACTGTGTAACCGTTATTGCAAGAGGGTGCATTTTTATTTACAAGCATAGCATGCCTAATTTTTTATTTTTTTATTTACAGCTTGTACAAGGTTTTCACGTGAATTCCCAAATAATAAGCCTACTGTTCAGTTTTTACTAATACATGGGCTTATATACAGTTTGAGTTAGGTAATTTTGTTAATTGATGTTTGTTTTATGATTTTAATATTTTGCAGTGTGATAAATGGTTTTTAAGATAAAATATGCTTCTCTTGGTGTTACTTATTTGATAAATATTTATTACTTCAGTAAGTATAAGGCATAATAACAGTATAGACTAAAGTACAATATGGCAAGATAACTTATATTTTAAGAAAGGATTACCTATTATTTTTTAAATTTTCTAATCATTCTGAAGTGACATCAAAAGTAACCACTTAAAAAAATTTTTTAATATTAATTACATTATTTTATGATTGTTAGTTATTAAAAATTGGTAATCCATTGTATATTTTAAATAAACTTGTAAGAAAAATAAATCATTTTAAAGTACTCAGAATGCAAAGGGTTATCAAGTGGCTGAATTTCCATGAAACATTATTTATTGGCAATAATTTTTAAATTGTACTTAAATGCTTAAAACCACATAATTAACAACTAAATGTATAATTTCAGTGAAGTGTCATTATATGCTTGTCTATTTTTGTTTCTTCAATTCTAAGAATCTTTTTAAATCTTCTGTGTCACAAATACAGATTTTAAGGCAAATTATGCTTCGCCTAATCATGTGAGAAATAATAATTAAAGCAGTAAGATTGTCATAATCATATTAAAATTATATTATTTAATCATATTCATTGCAATATTTAATCATGTAAAATTAATTTACATATAACTATAATTTTACCTATTTGTATGAAGTAGGCTTTAAATGAGTGTTCTGAATAGGATCAAATTAATTTTATCCATGTTTTGTATCAATCTTTAATATTTACAAAGAATGAAATGTTAAGATAGTGAAACTGAATTACCAAATACTCTGTTTTTGAATTGTATACAATTTCTTAATGAGAAAAATATGTACTATCACTTAAATAATAGATTTTGTTAATATATAGCTATTTATCTAACTATTCGCATGAATTTGGAATGCATATATATACATACATATGTTTGAAAAATTCTTTTAAATAAAAAATTATCATGAGTTTGCATACTTTTAAAGATATGGGTATAGCCAAAGATACTATTATATAAGATTAATTATATAATAGTATATTACAAGTTAATTACTTCACACACTTATTTTTTCTTGTCATGAATATTATAAGACAATTTTAAAAAATCATGTATTCTCTAAAAATTCATTAAAAACTTAATATCATTATTAAATGAAAATGTATTCTTCATTATCACCATCTGTTCATCGAAATTTAGCGCCATCTGGCAATGATTTGATAAACTTTCTATCCAAAGCCGAAAATCTCGCAGCCAGTTGTAAACGGATAGGTTTGCAACATTTGGCAACTTTTCGCTGTTTACAACTGGCTGAGGCGTCAAAAATTTCGCCCTGCACATGCACGTTTGCTCAGCTGGTTGTACCCACAGATACAAGTGTGCAAAATTAACAGTCACCTTCAGCTCACAGGGCAACTAAATATAATTACTAGAAATTTTTAAAAAAATTTCGGCCAGTCGCCAATTTTTTCCGTCAAAAGTATACCCTATATTTCTTTATTAATAACTATGTGATTATGAATATTTTATAACATTCTGAAAATAACTATCACACTACGTCATTAAATATTTTATTCATTTTAGAAAATCATATTTTGAGAGAGGATTTAAAATAAATGCCTTACAATATTAATATCAACAATTTTTTTAATAGTTTAAGAAATTCAGTTTCATTACATTACATAAAATTTTAGAAAAAGTGGCCACAGTAAAAAATGCTAGAGTCAGCAATTGGCCATTAGCTAAAATGCCTAATCTAATTTTAGCCTATGATATCGGTATTTCTAAATCTTTTGTTGGCTTAATTGTACTTATTTTTTCCTACTCTTCATACATTTTTGATTTGCACAGGATGGAAAATCCCATTGCAATGTTTGATTAGGAACTAGCTATTATCAAATAAATACTGAATAATGGACACTTTACTATTTCTTCTTCTTAGCAGTAACCACAATGTGACCTGCATTTGTGGTTACTGGAATTCGTTTGCGAAACATCGCTTTCCAATATAGAAACAATCTTTAAAAATGTCCATGAAAGATGGATACTAATCGAAAAATTACAGCATAGTTCAGACTATGCTATTCATTTACTTAATTAAATAATACTTCAGACTTAACACACTTAGCTATTCATTTACTGAATGGAATAGCAAAGTGTGTTAAACCTGAAGTATTATTTAATTTTTGCATTGAGCTATGAATTTTGGGAATTGAGTTTTTTGCACCGTGACTAGTTATATGACTGCAGAACTATACTTTCGATTACGAAATGTATTTAAAACAGTAAATAGGTAATAAAATTTGAGTTGATGAAACCTTGGTAAAGTACTCTTACTTTAACTCTATAAATTAAAAAACATACAAAATGGCTTTACGAACAGGGGGCATCCAGACATCCCATATAAGATGATGATAAGGTTCAGGTTCTTGTCCCATACCAGATATAGCAGAACTGTCAGATTCCAGAAGAGTTTTCCAGTCTTTAAAGATATCTATGCAGTGGAGATGTTGTTCCAGTGGATTCCAATCAGATATGAGTTTCTCAACCTTTGGACAGATATATTTATTTTAAATAAGCTATATAAAAAATTACAAAACTTAACATTTTAAAACTTGTTTGATGTGATATAACCGTTGTGTTGCTGAAATATCTATTCAGAATCTTTTTTTCATATAAAATATGATAAATTTATTATGATATTCTGTGTGGAGACAAATAAGGAATTTGAATAAAACAATATTATGAATAAGCCTTCAATTATCTGCTTCAAAATTTCATAATTTATGGAAGATATATTAGCTAATCTGAGAAGATAACACTTGCAGGGGTCTGTCTAGGTTTTTCTGAGAGGTACCTATTTTGTGAAAATTTAGACATAATTTGTAAAAAATTAAAAATTATATTAAAAAATCAACACAAAAATATGGATTTATCGTTTCTTAAGGGATACAAAAATAAAATTTTAAGAAAAAGTATTTTGTGAAACTACCGTTTTTCCTAAAATTGAATTTGTGAAACTACCGTTTTTCCTAAAGTTGAATTTGTGAAGGTACCGCTAAACGGTAGTAAATTCAGCCTGGACAGACCACTGACTTGAAACTCGATCCATCATTTCTGCATTTTTCGTTTTCTGAATTGTTTTAACTATCCACTGACAAATCCTATTCTTATCACGTTAATAATAGCTGTTTAGACCCTTCTTCAAACTTAGCAGGTTCTTGCGTCTAACATTTAGAAATTCAAACAACTTTTCAAAAAAAATATAGTAGTTATTTCGTTTAATGAAGAAAAAAAAACAGTAACTTCTGATGCTAACGAAAATTTTCCCCATTTAAGGGAAACGCTTCTAACACGCATTTGATGTTTACCTATCAGTTGATTGAAGCTTGTGTTGTCAATTCAAGAAATTGAACAAGTGCAAAGTGATAAGGAAGGCAGACAAATAAAACCACAACCAGTGCCAATATTTGCAGAAGGCTTTGAAACAATGATAAACTTTCTCTATTCACACAAACTTACAGAAAATGAACAGCAATCTGATACAAATGTGGAAACTTTATTGCTTACACTTAAAAAAAAAGTTTTTTCAAACCAAAATTTCCAAATATTTTAAGCAAACATCTTTCTTTTGCATAGTAAATAATTTTGCATAATTATTTTAATTATTAATTTTAAGTTCATTATTTTTTTATTACTTTTTATAAATTTGTAAGACATTATTTGATATTCGGTTCAGTATCTATTGCTTGCAATGCATGGTCTCACAAGAAATGATCGATCGAGATTCTACTGTAATCAGTTAAAGATTGCTGTCAGTTTTAACCCTGTGAGAGTCAATCTTGGCATTTTCTGAATTTTGAGCTGCAGGCTTTCTGCATCCAAAAATTGATTTACCCAATGAATGGGAAAAGAGGGAAATTGCAACAAAATTTTGAAGAGTAGTCTGCTAAATTATTTTACTATAAAAAGTTATAATTCATTGCTAAGAATTAAAGCCAGACCCTGGATCAACCTATTTAAAGTCATTAGAAAAGAAGCCTGACTGAGAATTTGTTGATCAGCATAACTGGAGGAATACACCAGAAATTTTCAAGAATCTGTTCCATATTTAGAACCTTGTTATTATTGTACTTATTCAATCATCAATAAAAGAAACAATTATTTAATGTCACTTGGAGTCAAAAATAGTTTTGCACCTTATGATTACCAATAAAATATGTTGAACAAAATAAAAGGCATTTTTTATTAGTCTCAAAAGCGGTCAATCGAAAGCTATTAAAGGTTTAGAGTTAAAACATGAATGTTATTCAGTCTTACTAGACAACATAATTTTTAAATAGAAAACTTATGTCATTTGTTAAGTTTATTTTACTATAAAATTTATTGATTTATAGTCTAAATAAGGAAAATTGTCAAGTAGTAGCAAAATACAAGGATTTTCTTATGAAAAACAGTAGAGTATGACATAGTGATGAGGAGAGAGTAAAGAGATAAGAACGTTTTATATATTTCTCCCACACCAATNTAAAATTTATTGATAAAGTATATAGGAAAATTAAAAAGTAAATAAGAAATAGTAAAAATTAAGAAAATGAAGAAAAAAACAAGGGCTTAACTCTGCACTTCACTTTTCACAAAAGGGTAAAAGAACTTGTTACAAAATTCCATTGTGACTATTATAGTCTAAATAAGGAAAATTTTCAAGTAGTAGCAAAATACAAGGATTTTCTTATGAAAAACAGTAGAGTATGACATAGTGATGAGGAGAGAGTAAAGAGATAAGAACGTTTTATATATTTCTCCCACACCAATTGCTTTTATGCCATCAAATCAAGGGTAATTGTCACTAATACTGGAAGTAGATTAATATTGTACTCGACGCACTATAAAAACTTTGTCCTTCATGTTATTTTCCTGGCATTTAACATAATTTTTGAATTTGAAATTTCATCAATTCTTTTTTAGATAAATAATATTTTTTTCTTCCTCTTAACTTCAACAAAAATTTGGAAAAAATCACAAAAATTTCAAGGCATATATTGAAATGTTTAATAATTAAGGACACTTTATTTTTAAGGAAATTAAGGAATTCAAGGACAATTTTGAGCCCTGTTAGAGATATTTGATATTAATTAATGAAAAAATAAATTAGAATGTCCTACCAAAGGACCAACAATAGTGATGGCCAAATCACTCAAGTTGTACATTTTATATTCTTCATAATAGTCATCTTGAAGATCCTTAAAAATTTTAGCAGCCATCTCTAATGTTTCACTGCAATCCTCTTCTTCTTTATTACTTTCCAAGCTAAATAGCATAAAAATAATGTCTGATAAGAATAAAAATATATAAATATACAGGGTGTTCAAAAAGTACATTGAGAAATATGCATTGGATCAAAAATCTAAAATATTATCAAAAGATACAAAACTCCATCCTTTCAATCTCACCAACTGAGGTAGTGCAAAAGGGTAACTTAGAAATAATTAATAAAAACTATTATTGCAGATTTGGATTCTTACATTACAAAAATATATGCTAATTACCTACGACGCACATTGAGACAGCTCTGCCTCCTAACAAATCACTATGCAATTACCGAAAGACGTATAAACAAAAATCACTAAAATAAACAAAATGCCAAATTTTGAAAAGTAACCTCAGTCATTTGATGATTTTTTATTCAACAGAACGTTACAAACTCTCAAAAGAGTATTGTTGCTATAAATGTTTTGAAAGTTTGACTGCGAGAAATTCAAACAATTTTCAAAATTATTCAAATTAACAAAATCAAATAAAAATTTCTTTTAATTGTTAATAAATATTAAAGCTGATGGAAATGCATTAAATTTACCTTCAAACTGATAAATTATTGAATATTATGTAATTATTAATAAGTAAATGAGTTCCTTTAAACATTTTTAAGGAAATAGAACTTAACAATCTTTTTTCCCAGATATTTAAACAAGTAACATGTATACGGATTTAGTTGTAGTTCTAAACTTATACAGTAGGTAACCGATTATCCGGAACAGTCGGGACCATCACTATTCCGGATAACTGATTTTTCCGGTTTTCTGAATCGCTACAAAAAGCCGTTTTTTTTATTGTTAAACCCAACTAAAAAAAAATCTTTGGAAATAATCTTAAAAGTAAGAGAAAACGATGAAGTAATACATTAATGATTATTTCCAAAATGATGGTAAGGTAAACATCTTCAAAAAAAGAAAGAAAAATCGTAAAATCTTATGAGGAAATAAATTTTTTTTTTTTAAAAATGGCGAGAAAATATATTGAATTTCGTTCCGGTTTTCTGATTTCCGGATAACGGGTTCTATACTGTATTATAATTTATGAAAATGTTTTCCCCTTTTATGGATTTTAAACAATATCAGGCATCATTAAAGTAATCAATATAATATATCAATAATTAATATCAATTTAGTGCAAAAAATCAATTTTGTAAAAATATTTGAATTGAATATCCAGTTTAATCATATGATACCAAATGTTGTCATGTAGAGCAATTCTCAAGGTAACACTATCCTAATTGTGTTTAAAACTATTTGAAACATAAAAACTAAAGAAAGAAGATTGACAAAACAAACAAACAAACAAAAAAGGAGAAATGGCAACTAAGACACCTCTAGGTAAAGGATCTTTTATAACCTCCCTCCCTCCTAAAAGGTAATTTAGAAGAAGAAAATAAAAGATTATTAAGGATCAGTTGTCCTTTATTTTGCCAACAACAATTAAATTCGTCTTTTTAGAATATTTTTTTAGTATTGTAAAACAGCAGAAGAGAATACTTACACTTTGCAGTTTAAGAATGACATATAGATTCAATAAGGGACAAATCAATTTACCTGTCAACAATTTTTAAAACTTTTTCTAATGTTAGGATCTGTTTTTCCTCTTGAATCAGTACCTGCTGCAATCTCTTTTGCTCGTGTTCCAAAGTTATGATTCTATCTTCCGCAAACTGTTTCTGCCTCTCGCACTGAATTATTTTGTTCTTTTCGTCGTCTCTCAAAAGCTTCAAATTGTATTCTAATTCTGGCAAAGAGAAGTGTTCACCTTTATTTGTCTGAGGCTTAGATTCTTCAACTTCTTGTTCTGGTCGTCTACGTTGTTGTTGTGCAATTTGATGGTAACCTACAGAAATAATGCAACTCAGCATAAATAACAGAATTTTAATTAGGGTAAAAGTGATACATTTCGACGCAATACAGGTCATAATTAGGAATTATTCAAATTATACAAAAAATACCGCACACCCTCGGTCCCTATGCAGACTGATCCAAGTGGTTATCCACCCGCAAACTGACCGCAGCCAGTGATGCTTGACTTCGGTGATTTGCTGGGAACCGTGTCTTAACGATCAGTCCACTGCAGGACACACTATAATAGAAGTTTACCTTAAAAATGTTTTATTTGAATCGACCACCGTCTTTATCGATTACTGAAGATAATCTTTTTCACCATTGTTCAATGATGGCACTAGTCATTTAAAGAGGTAATTTGTCCCATTCATGCAATAAAGAAGCTATGAGCAAGTCCTAACTTCTGTGCTACTTAGCATTAACTTTAGATTCTAGAATACAGCAAACACAATAGTCTAAAGGATTTAGATTTGATGAAGAATAGGGCCAATTTTCTTGCTTAATAAATTTCGGACAATTGACATGGAGCCAAGCGTGTGTAGTTTTGGTTCGGAGTGACGGCGCAAAATCTTGCTGAAATATCCAATCCTTTTTGGGATAAAATCTGTAAGCATGTGGCAATATATGTGCAGCCAATACTTTTTTGTAATATTCAGCATTGATCTCTACCCTTTTATCGATTAATTTCAGAGGAAATTTTCCGTTATTTGGCACTGTAGCCCAAACCATTACAAAATTCTTGCTCTGAAAGCAGTGCACAGTTTTTACACTTTCAGGTATGTAATCGAAGGTTGCTGAATATACAACATTAATTTTAGCACCAGAACTATGTTCTGTGCAAAATATTTTTTCACCAGAAAAAATTTTTCTGTCAACACTTTCGTTACCGTGCCGGTTCGGCAATTTCTTACATCTTTGTAACCTTTCTAATTTTGTGCAGTTGCCCGGCCTTGAACCTTTCTTTTGTGATAAGAGCGAAAACCCAGATCTTCAATTAATATAACTTGCATAGTTCTTCGACTTAAGCTCTCTTCTGCAGATATTTTATTAACAGAGCACTGTGGATTTCTCTATCTTTTCGTGAATTATTTTAAAATTCGATGAAAGAAAAAAATTCGTTTTTTGAAAGAAACTTTTTCATTATCGTTTAATATTTAGTTCAGGTATTATTTAAATCTAAAGTCATAATTAATTGAAATAAAAATTTTGGAAAAAATTTTACGCATGTTTTTATATTCAGAATTCGATTGTAAGTCAATCCAATTTTTTTATTTGAATTTAAAAAATTAATCAATGTTATTTATGCGATAAAAGCATTTTTTATAATTGACATTTTCTTTCATTACAAATTTAATCATTTTAAATTGATTTGAAATTTCTTACTGTGCAGTTTTGATTCAAAAGAAACAATATTAGAATGCATGTTACATTGCTATACATTACTATATTGCAATGTCTAACAAACAATATATCTACAATTATCTTATATTGTTCAGTCTTACTCTGGAACTATTAAATCGATTTCATTCAAATTTTGTATTTTGCCTTATAAATTTTCAGTAAATATATTTTTGTATTTTGCCTTACAATACAATTTTTTCTACTATTGTTAAATAAAAAATATATTTAAATATAAAATATATTTACATATAAAATACATTTAAATATAAAATACATTTAAATATAAAATATATTTAAATACAAAATATATATAAATATAATTATCATTAAAAATTATTTTTTGCATGGGATTATCGTTGGAAAAACAAGCCTAATTGTGTGCAAAAATTTTTCAATTTGCTTAAAAAATTTTCGAGAAATGGCAAAAAGTAAAATTAACGGGTCCAAACTTAAGACTGCTCTCCAAACTAAACTATGGGGGCCATATTTCTCAGATTGCTGTTACACCCCATATTTTGAGTGTCAGAAATCTGAATTTGTCAAAAAAATATATTGTATGTTAAATACGTTTATACGTTAAGTGTTAATTAATACGTTTAGACGTATTGTATCGTAAATACATCTAAAAAATATGTTTTTGTAGCTTAAAATACTATCTTCACTAATTATTAGCATATTTGAGGTCACCTTTTCAAACCTGTAACATTGAGCACTAGAATGTCAAAATCCAATCATTGGGTCAAAAGCTATTGAGAATGCTTCTTTTTTTGTGTAATGTATATCCAATAATTTACCTGTCAAAACTCTTTGTTCAGGACCTGTCATATCTATCACTTTGACTGAGCTGATCGGGTATGAAGTATCACCTCTAAATCGCTTTGTAGCCCCTTCTTCCAAAGCTTCTTCCACACTTTGTGCATAGTATTCTATCTTTGGCTTACGATCCTGAAAAAAATTAATATTGTTATTTCCAATTAAGACTCCTCGTAAAAAAAATAAATCATAATTACTTTATTTACAATTTTAGAAAACCTTCGTGTTATTAAAAAGAAGAAATTCCTAGTACAAAAAACAAATATTAACAAATACTGAAAAACACTCTGGTTTTTACCTTGCAGATGCAGGGACGTTACTCCAACATTCTAAATTTGAGCAAGTTTGAAAATTAAAATTCTCCTTAATATATCCCTTTTCACAAATATAATTAATATTATTATTTTTTTTTGACCTGAAAATCAACAAGAGAGAGACATCTATAGACACCCCAAATACTCAGTCATTTCATAATTAAAAGTGATAACATTATTGATTTTTATCTACTTAATTGCATTTAAAAATTGTAAAAAATAGAATTCAAATTAAATTACATGTCAATGTGTCATAAATCGTAGTCAACAATACTTCAGTATTTTTACATTCATTTTTTAAAAGCAAGACCAATGGAATAAGCAAGCATGACAAAAGCAAAAACATGCACTATTAGGGCAACAGTAAAAGCTTTGCGGAGACATTATTTATCTTTATTTATCAATGGAATTTTTTTATACAAACATTTCTAACTCTCTTTCTTTTTAATTCTATTCTTTATTTTGGTTGTAGTTTTGATCAAAAGTCTTCAAAACAGATTAAGAACCCATTTCAATCTCTCAAGAGATTTTTGTATTTGAGTAAATAAGTTATCACACTTTCAAACCAATGCCAAAAAATGCAGCAGAAATGTTGTAATAAATCTCATTATTTGAAAATATTCATGCAAAAGAAAATGCTATTAAACATTAAACATTCTTGTAACTTCAGCAGTTTCTCCAAAATTTTCCCAGAAATTGCAAGATAATAAATTATGGGATAGAGATCTGCATATTAACTATGATTTGTGTTTATGTTTCCTCTATATTAAATTGTAAGGACTGCCGACACCATTGCTTCAAGTGTTCAACTCAATGTTACATTTCATTTCGCTGCGCAAAAACTTTAAGACATAGGAATGTGAAATTATGAGAGTATCTAGAAAAATGTACTGGGAGTACATTCGAATAAAAAAATTTAACTTTCGATAATTAGTTAGAGAATTATTAACTATTTAACTTGAGGGGAAAATACCATATGAACTGCTCTACAGGTCACAGGAATGCAACTACACAGTTGAAATCTGATATGCTTAAAGAGCCATATTTGTTAAAGAACTTGACAAAGTTTTTATTGAAGTCTCACTTTGTTTGACAATTAATGGAATTTTAGGTGCTTTTTTAAGTTTTTTCTCACTTTTTTTTCGCTTTACCTTAATATTTTTTCTTCTTTTTTTTTGCTTAACCTTAATATATTTTTTTTCTGCTTTGCCTTAATATTTTATTTGCACAAAATCGATAAGACTTAGAAAATTGGAAACAATTATATATAACAAAACAAAAAATATACATCAAAAAAAAATTCTGACAATTAAATTAGTTCAAGAATTATTTATTATTAATTCTGTTCATTTTGTAGAGGGAAAAAACCATGTTTGGTCGATCAATAGCCTACTGAAATACAACTAAGGAGTTAAAATTTGACACGAATTTTTATTTGTGAACTTATGGCGAATTTTGTTTTGATATATATTATCCTAAAGCAACTATCAATGTAGAATTAAATGAACATAAATACAATAATTGAGATAGTTAAATGAAAGGTACGCTAATGTATAAAGTTTATAATCACAAATATTGCAGCATACAAAAAATTAATTTTCAGAAGGGAAGTAAGGTATGAAATTCTTATTTATTTAAAGAGCAAGACTATATTTAATTTTGGAATAATTTCAGAATTTATGTGAAATACAAAAATAGTAAGCAAATTAAAAAGGCTAATAAAAAAACTCTTTTGACCTAGAGATAAAATTTTTATAAGCTATATATTTTTTTCTTCTTTTTTTTTTTTAAGGTTTGAGAGGAACACTTAATCTATAAAAATTAAAGAGTGATAACTATTTATTTACAAAATCAGATACAATCTTTTAAAAAACATTTTTCGACTTCGGAAACCTTGAATCCACGTCTTATTTTGTGACAAAACAATAGCCATCACAAATTAATTATTATAACTGAAATGACTGAAAAATAACAAGCAAAAAGACTTAAATATACAAATTAAATAGTGCCAACTATTAATCAAGGCATCTTTGATCTGATCTTTTTTTTTTTATTAGAAGCCCTGAAAAAAGTATACGATTTTGTGGCTATACAAAACTGGCTCTCAATATTACAGCTGAAATGATAAAAAACCAATTTATGAAAATACTAAGATATTAAAAATTAAATAATATTAGTGAACTACAACTTCACAAAATCAGACACAAAATGAAATACTAACATTATGGAAACATTAAATATGAGGGGGGTATATTTTATATACCAGATTAAATGTCCATGTCACTGTGAATGACAATAATCACAGTCGCTTCAGCGAATGTTCGAAATATTTGTTATGTCTGACTTGATATTAATTTATTTGTTGGTATAATTATATTTATTTGACATTTTAATGTCTGCTGAGAAAAGATTAGGAGAAATATCAGTATTCTGAGTAATGGTTAAATGCATATTGGGCAGTGGCAATTGATCTTAAAAAAACATCAGGGTAGGGTATACCGGACAGTGGTACTTAACTAGACCTAGTACATATTTCGGACATTTACCAAAGCGACTATGACATTGTCAACATTCACGGGTGGAAGTCAACTGCCCATTTCAGTCATTCAAAGTAACATCTAAACTTAATTAACATAGCTAAAATGATTAAAAATTCTATAGTAAGATTAATAATTTAAAGTAAGAGGGTTCTTTACTCCAGTTTTCTTCTTCCACTGCCTTTGATGTGGTTTTTCACTACTTTCTTCTGTTTCAATAGATTGTTCTCCACCCACGCGCATCATGGTGGGCTGTTCAGGACCATAGAGACCAATCGCTCCCCTTCCTTTACGCAATTTTGCCTCAATCGGTGTAGTTATTCCTTGGAGTGTTTTTCCAAGGCCCTTTCCTGGCTCATATCCCATCTATGAAAGTATAAAGAAATGTATTGAATTAGGGAACACTAAATATGAAAGTCAAAATAAATTTTTAAGTAAAAATTGAATATTTTGATTTTTAAAACAAATTAAAGAAAAAAAATTAAAACTATTTAAAAAGAAGACAAATTATAATTTAAATAAGAAATTTAATGAAAACTTCGATAAGTCATACATTTTCGAAAAACAATAAAATGAAAACAATATTAATAAAATAAAAAACATTTTAAGATTGCAATAAAATAAATCGTTTTTTTTTTCTTTTACTTCTTGAAAAATATAGGTTTCTTCCAAGAAATCCTGGTTAAAACAAGTTTTTTTTTTTTTTTTTTTACGAATAGAAACTTTTCTTTTAATAAAAATAATTATTTTTTATATAGTTTCCATATCAATAAATCAGAAAGCATCTTTAAAGAAAACTTGGAAAAATTGACAGGTAAGTTATAATACATTTCTCAGTAGCAAATTGAATGGAGAATAAATGTAGTATTACCTTTTGCAACAACTTCTGGCCAATTCCCTTGGTGTGCTTTTCCCAGCTTCCAAAATCACTTGAAGAAAAAAAATATTACAATTCTTAAAATCTCATAGCTAATTGAAGTGCTTTGTGAGAGAAGGTTATATTTATCAGGAAAGTTCTATCTTTAGTCTAGTTTAACTATACAACAGCACTTTATTTACTTACTAAGTATTTAAATGTCATAAATTTCTGAGGATGAAGGTACAATCTCTGATTGTTTTTGCAGTGGAAGAAAGTTCTAAGCACATTTGGGAACAAACAGCTCACAAGTGACCTTTTAAAGTCCATATTTTTGTTGAAAATAAAAATGTTAAGGGTGGGAAGATTAAAATACAGATAGCTTAAATGATTGTAGAGCTTTAAAGATTTCAACAATCAAAAGCTTGTGAACATGAAATTAAAGAAAGGCATAATCATTGCCCCCAATTGCCTTCATGTTCACTAAAATGTCCCTTAGATCCATCACCCACTCAAGTCTCCAATTGTTTTTTGAAGTTAAGAGCTTTAAAAAATCAAGAAATTAAATTAAAATTCATTCTATAAATTTCATTAAATTTTAAACGCTATATTCTTTTATTCCTGTTTTTTTTTTTGCTTGTTTTTTTAAAAGAAAAAATGTTAAATATAAAATTACCATGAAAAGGTTAAAGGGATTCAGAGATGCATTTTACCAATTTAATAAACTAATTCATTGCTCTTTATCTCAAAAACTATTTGAAAGAATTTAAAGAAATCTTCACTGCTTATTTTAAACATATTGTTACATAAATACATACATACATTAGAGCTTCAACCATCCAATGCTCGATCATGCCACAAATCAGTTCACTTACACTTCCGACAAGCATTGAAAACATTCTGATACAACTTTTATCATTATTACAGATTATATTACTCACGTTTTAAATTATATTACAGTACAGAACCCGTTATCCGGAAATCAGAAAACTGGAACAAAATTATGTAAATTTTCCCCCCATTTTAAAAAAAAAAAAATTGTTTTCCTCGTAAGATTTTAGGATTTTTCTTTCTTTTTTGAAAGATGTTTACCTTACCATCATTTTGGAAATAATCATTAGTGTATTACTTCATCTTTATTTCCTCTTTTTAAAATTATTTCCAAATATTTTCTTTTTTTAGTTGGGTTTAACAATTAAAAAAAAGGCTTTTGTAGCTATTCAGAAAACCGGAAAAATCAGTTATCCGGAATAATGATGGTCCCGATCGTTCCGGATAATCGGTTACTGTATTAAATTCTCACCCTACTCTCCCTACTGTATTAAATTCTCACTGCTGGAAAATGACAATGAAGTAAAAAACAAAAATTTTAAAAGCTAATAATATTGTTTTTTTGATATTGCATCATTCCTTTAGACAGAATAATATAACACAAGTAAGTGCTTTCTCTTTAAGTAGTTTATTGATTATACAAAAAAAAACTGACTTTAAAAATGTTCTCTGATTATCGGACCAGTTCGACTTTCCGATACACCCTTTAGATACAGATTCAATTTCTTTTTATATATATATTAATCATAATTTGCTTTGTAACCTTGCAAATATATTAGTTCAGGTTCATTTAACATTAAATAATTTAATTTTTATATCAGCACCCCTAGCATTGCAAATTTCATTTTTTTTGACAAATCCAAAAAAGGTTATCCCTGTCTAAAACAATCAAATGACTGAAGATTAAAAAAAGTAAAATTTCACTCATAAAAACCATACACACCTGTTATTAGCATTTTTTTGAAAGGATCTAAGGCCTGCAATTTGATGAGCATTTCGACTACCACTCATTCCACTTCTTTGATTGCCATACTGTTTGGGTGGGGGTGGCTTGGGTTTCGCCTCTTCTTCACTAGAACTTTGCTAGAAATAAACAAAAAAAATAAAATTATTCAACTCAACATTAACCTTCTAAAGCAAAATATTGCTAAGCAATCGAATTTCAGCTTTCCGCCTCTAAATTATTAGAATTTTCATGATTTGAGGGGAAGATTTTTATTTTACACTAACATGGTAATACTACATTTCAGGTGAATAAGTTTTTTCATTGTAGTTCTTGCAAATAAGCAAATATTTTTTAAGAACTGTTTTCAGATGTTGGTTGGTTACATAAAAAATGCAAGTTTCTTTCATACTTTAATTTTATAACTTGATATTTACTTTTATTTATTTATTTAAAACTATTAAACAATGAAATATTAAGAGAATGAAATGTTTATTAACTCAATTGTTTAACAACAACAAAAAATAATAAATAACAGAACAAAAATTTCAAAAAAAAAATTTTTTATTTTCCTTGCCAAACAAAACAACTATAAGAAATGCTAAAATAGATATTACAATTTATATGCAACTTTTAGATTGAAAAGCTTTAATTATTTTTTTATTAATCAGCTATAAGGCGCTATACTTTAGTTGTCAGGATTTTAGTATTATGACATACTCTCAGAAAAATATCTATACTTTATGACACCTTTTCCAATTTTCTAAAGCTGAATTAATGAAATATTTGTTACCAAATTTAAGGAAAAAAAATTTCAACATTTTCTAAAATATTCTATAGCTCTTAAATACCCAGATCAGACAGAAAACTGATTTTATTTTCTCGATGTTAAGGAACATGAACAAAACTTGCTTGATGTCAAAATGTTATATTATACAGAGTTAAAAAATTTTAAGGTTGTAAACATTTCTAAAATTTCTTCCGAATTCAAATTTTTTCTAAGTCACAAATGCTTACAACTTTAAAATTTAAACACAGATCAGAATCTAGCTCAATGAATAAACAAACTGAACCCAAAACTAAACAAAAAAATTTCAAAAATAATAATCAGTTAATTAATAAAGAAATTTTTCATTAATGATTTTCTGTGGAAAAATATGAATACCTCATCAGCCTATGATTTTAAAAAAATCAAAGAGTAATTATTAAAAAAAAAATTTGCAAAGGGAATTATATATTGTTGATAATTACTGCAACAGTACCTTATTTGATAATTATTATTCTCGATAGTACCACAATACAAAATACCATGAAGGATAATGTTTGTTATATTATAGAAGTTAACTTTATTATTAAACACAAAACCGTGGAGCCTCACAAGTTGACCACCCATGTAAATTGACTTCTATCAAGAGCTGAATTTATACTGTATGAATAACCGTAATCTCTTTATCTCGTATGTTAACTACTAAAATTAATCAAATTTGTCTCAAAGTATTGTAAAAAGCTTTATATATATATATATATATAAAATTTAAAAATAAAAAAAATTTAAATAAAAAAAAAAACATTTATAAGATGTCTAAAAAAAAAATATTTTAAGGAATTTTTTTTTATTTTATTACATATTAAAACTTCACTGAATTGGCAAAATAGTATTATAAGTTAACCTTAACTCCCTCATCAGATGTGTTTACTGTGTGAGGGTATATTTGTACAAAATCTTTTACACAAAATGTATTTTCATTAAACTTTTACATTGAATGGTTCTCATATTAGACTAAGATATTTGACTAAGATAGATTTTAAAATGTTAAAATGAATATGTATTATGTTAAATTGCATAAATTAGATAAGATCATTGATATTATAATAAATTAATTACAAATGGTATGCCTCACTAATAAAAGTATGCATTTCTTTTCAATTAATTATCCTATAAAAAAAAATTTTAAAATAATTGTAAGTCATTGCTATAACTAATTTCATGGGTATTAAGTAAATAAAATTTTATAAAAAACGTTAAAACATTTCAATACGTTTATCTAAATTTTGATCTTTAACAGATAAGAAATATATATAAAAACATGATTATAAAAAGTGATAAAAACTATTTTGCTTCTTTCAGGGATGAGATTAGCCAAAACGCAAAAAAGCTGAATTTCCACGATAGTAAATTTTACGCAAGCGCAACCCTTTAATAACAAATTCCAGACAGTTTAAGGTAATAAATAANCTATTTTGCTCCTTTTAAAGTTGATTTTCAGGTGTAGACAACTAAAAAAATGCATCACAAGTAGTCAACAAAAAGTTTGTGTTAATTTTGTAGAAAAAAATGAATTTAATCCGTTAGAAGTCATATAAATCAGGGTTTTCTTCATAATGGTAACATAAAATCTGGGATATTTTAATATTATCGGCATAGGCAAGTTTCACAGACCAGCAGAAAATGACGCAAGAAGCGGGATAACATACAAACGAACAATGTACAACAACTCAGGTTTCACTAAAACATAAATAAAAAATAGGACTTTAATAAAACATAAAAAGGAGGGTAAGATTACCAGGTTACTTTAAGAATTTCAGACAATAAAAAAATCTATTTTATACATTTTTATGGGCAAAACTTTTTTTTGTTGCTACAAATGTAATAGAAAAAGGTTTTTAAATGGTAATATATTTTCACAAAAATTTAAATTTAAAAATGTCAACCACTTAAAACAAAAATCGATTTAAACAAAGAACTAAGTCGAACATAAATAAGAAGAAATTATAGAAAACTTTCTTACATCCTCTTCTTCAGATGCCTTTTTCTCAGTTTTTTCCCCAATTGTTCGAACACCTCCACTGATGAAGTTAATGTGAGACATGCTGTTGGTAGCAGCTTTATGACCAAAACCTGGTCTTTCATCTTCTTCACTATCATCACTTGCAAATACGCCTTAAACATAAAGAAGCAATTATTTGAGAGCTAGTTTCAATCAAAAAGCGAACAAACAAAAAAAAGGAACACCCTGAATAACTTTTGTTCCAGTGATCAGATCAACACATACTCTATCTTAATACATTAATGGAGTTGTCTCAAATATGCTAATAAATAAATGTGGGCGATATTTAAAGCTACTATATCAGACACAAAAACATACAAATATTAAATATACATATATATTAAGTGAACCTACGGTACAGAAATTTCAACAAAATTTTAAGAAATGTAATTTTTATTAGCAAAATAAAATGTTTAACAAGGACAGCCTGGTTGGCAGGGTGCTTGATTCGCGTTTGTGAGAACGGGAGTTCAAATCCAGTCGCCTAATTACTCCCTATGTAGTAAACAGTAACTGGTGCATATTAAATCTGTCGGGTCACAAAGTCCTTTATGTTCCCTAACAAGTTGGGAATACTGACTTGGAGATTGATCGTTCTCTGGTTTAGATCAAAATTACGATCTGTGGATGTATGAATGCGCCCGCCTTATAAATGGGTGTGACAAATGGGAGTGGCAATTCTCGGCCATAGATGGTGCTACTGAAGAAAAAGAACAATCGCTCCCCTTGCCTCAACAGCCTACAGCAACAACAACAAAACATTTAATGAAATTGGAAAAGTAGTTCCTAAGAAATTTAATTTTATATATAAGACTTTCATAAAATCATATTTCTGTAGTATATGAAGATCTGATATGAAAAAGAAGTCATATATTTAAAATTAAATTCTCAGGAACTTCATTAGATTTTCTTCAAATTTTGTATTTTTACCATACATAAAATAACATTATTTAAAAAGATGTGATTTTTTTTTCTACTTTACTATTAAAATGATTTTTGGAAAAAAACTATTGCAGGGAGTCTTATAGTTTTGCATATTTTGAGCACCGGGAATCCAAATGCGTCGGGGACAAAGGTACATTTATTCTGAGAAAGCATGATTTTACATCTGATATCATCAGCATTAATTAATACAAATATTTAAACTATTAAGATTGAGTCCCAGTATAATAAGATCCGATCATTAGATCAAAAGTTATTTTGTGTAATCCAATTATTAAGTACTGCACAGTAAGAAAAGAAAAGAAAAAAACATATCCTCCTGAATAATTTGCTCTAATTCTCATTTTCACGTACTACCAATCTTAATGGTTCAAAAGAACGATCCTTTGTAACAAATCATCGAATTAATTTATGGAAAAAGTTACATAATCACACAAAAATATCCTTTCTCTAAATAACCATACCTTTAATTTTTGACCAGCTTGGCAATTCTTGAAGCCACTATTTGGAAAATATGATTTCAATAGTTTAATTAGGAGACTGTTCCGACATTAGGTCCCCCTTAATTTCACTTTTTTGCTTACGCTATGTCTGGAATTTCTTAAACAAATAATACATTTTAAAAAATTACAAATAATTAATAAATTTTCATATATCAAAAATTAATAGATTGATTTCTTACATAGTTTGAACCCCTTTTTTACAAAATCAAGAATACAAATTCATCTAAAAAAGGAAGTTTATGAGCCCGATTTTGCATCTTAATTTACAGTTATCATTAATTTATTAGCATATTTGAATTCAAGCCTTTTAAACATTAAGTTTAGCACTCACTAGGAGAAAATCTGATCATTAAAACAATACTTATTCAGATTGGCATGTGTTGATTTTACTGTACGCAAATGAGATTGCTGAGTATAATTCATTCATATGCTACTTTTTTGTTGAGAAGATGGCTCAACTATTTTAGAAAATTAAGCAAAGTTGTGGTTTGTTCAGTACATAAGCCTAATTGGAAACTGGGCTTAATCATTATATTCTAAGTTTAAAAATTAACTTTTCAATTGTTTTGAGAGAAAAAATATCAATAATAAAATTTACCCTTATTCTAATTTTTCTTAACCTAAATTAATTTAAAAAATAAAAAAAAAACTTGCTGTTGAACACTTAACCAATACAAAAGATCAGATTAGACAAATATCTTTTCTACTTATTAGAAACATTACAAAAGAAAAATATATATACATTTTGAAAAGATATTGACTTTTTAGTGTTGAAGAGTGACATTTTAGTGTTAAAGAGTCAAAAATTTTTATCAGCTTTTAAAATAATTAATTTAATTGTATAATGACGTGGTAGTAAATAATTAATGTAATATATCAAAAAATAACGGCTTTGATATTACTTCTTTTTTTTATATAAAAACTTAAATGTACAAATCTTAATATTAACTAACATTCCTTTTTTTTAGTTCAAACTTTTGGTCTTAAATTTAAAATGACATTTTGTAAAGAAAATTAAACTTTCAAACTTCACTTATTGTTATATAATTTGAGTGTATAATTACTAAAATATTTTTTTTAAATATTTATTTTTTATAATGCATTTTAAAAGCTGTACTTGCAAGAAAAAAATATAATATCATTCAGACTTTTTACACATTTAATATTTTTTACAGATTCTGAAAAAAATAGGTAAAGGAAAGAAAATTAAGATTAATTAATTTTCCTTATATCTTGATTTTTTCTGAAATTTGCTATTAAAATGCTTTTCATTTTCCACTGTAAAACCTTCAAAAACTACAGTTTAGCTATCTGTTTAATTTTAAACCAGTATGGTTGTTCATTGATAGTATAATCACCATTTTTTAGTAAAAATCACCATTATTTTTCCAACAATCATGTTCTGTGTAAACAGTATTACTTTTTTTAAAATTTATTTTATTATATATTTTGTCATATTTTAAACATAACTTTAAGAAAAAAATTTTAATTTTTTACTGCTTGAAAAATATTTCTAGTAAGCAACAATAAAATCAAATAGATAAATGTCTATAGAGAAACTTCAGAAAAATTTTATAACCACTTTAACATATTTTTGACTGTGACATCTTTGGTCGAAAATCAATGGCAATTTAATCTGATGCTTGAGGATTATCGTCTTTAAAATAAGTTTTATAAATGCTATTGAAAACAATTGATGACTAACAATGAATGATCACTAAAATACAGATTTAGACAACATAAAAAATATCTATAAATTGCCCTAAAGATGCAAAAAATTTCCTTAAAATTATGAAAATTCCCTATTATTTAAGTGAAAATACTAAAATAGAATAATGGTTTCCTCTTTAAAATTTCCTTAATTCGTTTCAAAATATATAAAACAATGCAATGCATGTTCTAAATTCATAAGAGTTTAAAATAATCATATTATATGCTAAAATAACAAACAAAAATATATTTACTCCTTAACCTTTTCTTTTTGTGTATAAATTTTAATGAATAGAAAAACTGGAATATCAGAGATTATTGTATATATTGCAGTGTTCTCCCTGAGTGATTTTAGAAGAGCGCCCCGCATTACTGGTAAAAATAAGTGGCCATCCCTAAAGAACATTGCCTTTTTATTCATTTTCCATTAAAACAAAATTATTTCACGATTTAAATAATAATTACACACTGGTAAAATTATCCTTTTTATAGGTTTAATTCTGATAACTATTAGTTATTTATTTTTTCAAGATTATTCTCAACTGGTTAAATTTTTTAAAGTTTACTATTTCTGGGGAATATTGATGAATTTTTTAAGTGATTTTAAATTTTAAAATTATTTTTTAAGTGCCTTCTTTTTTTTTAAAAAAAAGGGGGCATCTTTAAATATTTGTTTTCTCAAAATTTTCAGTTGTTATAGAAAAAAGCTTTCAAATTGTTTACTAACAATCATTTCTTTTTTAGTTTACTTCTTTAGAAAAAAAATTATGCAGTGATTGTTATTTAGCATGACATTTTTTTTATAAACTATAAAATTTTCTCTTGTTTTGATGAGTGAGAATTACTATTCGAAATATACACATAAAATAGTATAAAAAGGTATTGAGGATGAAATTCAGTTATTATGTAATATTACACATTTTGACAAATTTTTACAGTGTTAAGTGAGTGCCCTTTCAAAACTCAATGTGCCTTTTTCTGTCAGGAAGCGTCCTGCGCTTTTGTTATTCCTTGGGAGAACTCTGATATTGGGTTATTAAATGTTTATTGATATTTTGAAATGTAAATTATCCTCTCTTGCCTGAAAGCAAATTTTAATGCCTACAGAAGCTTCTTTCAACATCTACTGATATGATTGGTGCATACAGTCCAGCTTTTAGACACATCAATTTGAAATATTGTTGACTCACCATACCTACAGTGGGTCAAAAATGCAGTCAAATGTTTTGATGTCTTAAAAAAGCAATAGATCCATTTTATAAACATTCAAAAACCAAATGCCATTCCACTAGAGGGCCAGCATAAAAAATATGTCTAATCTAAACGAAAATGAAACGGTTGTTGGCAAGGTTGTTTGTATCTGATCTCAATTAAACGGTTGTTGATATCTAATCTCAATGAAATGGCTGTTGGTATCTGATTTCCATGAAACGGCTGTTGGCATCTGATCTCGATGAAATGGTTGTCGGTATCTGATCTCAATGAAATGGTTGTTGGTATCTGATCTCAATGAAAGGGTTGTTGGTATCTGATCTCAATGAAACGGTTTATGGTATCTGATCTCAATGAAACGGTTGAAGACTGCCACAGGGCACGAATAAAAATGGTTGTTGAATGTTCCTCCAGTGAAATGACATTTGGTTTTTGAATGCTTATAAAATGGATCTATTGATTTTTTAAAACGTCAAAACGTTTGACTACATTTTTGACACACTGTACTAGAGACTTTGCCATAATTTGGAAGTTAGAGTTCTTCTCCATAACTTTGTTCTACTTAGCTGCACCACACTCTATTCTATCTTTCCCTTTTGCAACACTTGACTCTAATCGTCAATATAATTTATTGCATCACAATTTTAGTTCTTGTACACAAAAACTTAAAAGTACCTCAAAAACTTAAAAATTGCTCTAAAATACAAAATAATGACCCAATTATTTTTCTTAAAACTATCTAAGAAGTATTTTAAAGAATACCCTAAAATAGAAAAAATAATCAAAAATGCTAACGTCATCAAAAATGGACCCCAATGATGATCAAAACACCTCACAAGATTTTTCTACATTAGAAATTGTTAGTATTTATATAATAAATTGTTCAGAGATATCAATACACATTGGAAAATACCGATCCTCAGAATTACTGGATCCTTTTCCCCTAATAAGGGTCTTAATTACAAAATTAAAATTCTATTTTAAAAATGCGCTGTTTAAATAATTTGAAAAAATAACAAAAAGTTTTTCTTTTCACATGTACATATTTATCATGCAGATAAGATTATTCAGAATAACATTCAGCTAGTGGTCAGAAGTAGCTCGTTACAAGTAGCAAGACTATTGTAGTTTACTTTTTTTTGTAGTTAGTAGTATAATACACCACTTTTTAAGGTAGTGGAGCAATTCCTATGAATTAATTTTAACATTAGATTCATAAAGAAATGTGGTTTAGACACAATTCATTTTACTAAACTGATTGAAACAAATCTTACGTGTGACCGTCATTGGGCATAAGGAGAATGCAAAAATAAAAATTATGCCTAATACTTGAGTGCCGCAAGTTTTTTTTTTCATAAAGGTTGTTTCATTGTTTTCCAGAAATCTTATATTTAATGATGATAGCATTGAAATACCCTGTCCAGCGTATAGTACTTTTTTCAGTCTGGTTGAGAAATATGAAGATGGACATTTTTTTGTCACGTATAAAATAGGGTGAAGTAATTAAAGTACTACTACTACTCCTCTCGCTTGTAAACTTTGTCCTTTGAACAAAAAGCTATCATAGAAAGTCACCTGCTTCTAATTTGAATAGCCATATCTTAAAATGCAAATCTATGTATACTCGGGAAACATTAAAAGAACACTTACCTGTTATTTAAATAGGAAGGAAGATATTTTGCTTTGTAATTTTTGATGTACTTTATTTCTTAGAGAAAATAAAAGAGCATTTTACAATATCACAAATATTTGATAATTTTTTAGCAAAAATTAAGCATTCACTGTCGAGATAGACATAAAAAGTTATTGGTTAAAATCACACATTCGTAATAAAGTTGTTTAGAATAACAAACAGGCTCATGTAAACATGAATAAATATTTATAAATAATTCTTCATATTTCTTATTCAAAACCATTTCGAACATAGAGGTAAAGCTTCACTACTTTTAGTACCTAAAAGTAGTGAAGTTGTGATTACATTTCCAAAGTAGTTTGTAGTCACTCACAATATTTGAAAAAATGAGTTGTAACTAATTACATTTATAATGAAGTAGGTGCAATTAATTACAAAAAATATGTAGTTTTTCGACCACTGCATTCAGCTAAATATAGAATGAAACAAGCATTACCAAGAATTATTAAGGGTGACCACTAACACTCAGAAAAGAAAAAGGTCATTTGGTGGGAAAGTTATTTTATAATCACCCTGGACATAAAAAGTATTATTCATCAACAAAAATACAGAAAATAAATAACCATACCATAAATTTGCTGCTTCTTCGTCAGCTTATGTCTTACACGATTAGGATTAAACTCATTTTCAAGATCCCAATCAGTAACCTCAAATTTCTCAATACCATCCGTCATGACTAATAAATATAAATGAACCCTAAAAAAAACATGAAGAAAAGTCATTACGCATGAGGCAAGTTACTGTAAAAAAAAAAATACAAGCAATAGACACAATTAGAAAATGTTGAGAAAAAAAATCTTATTGTCTATGAGTTGATCAAAATTTTATACACTAACCAAGCTTCTTGCTAATTATAATTTTGAAAGGAAAATATTATTTAAGAACAATTCATAAAATCTAACACAATTAAAATTCCCTTATGTACTCATTCATTGAGGTAGAAAAAAATGTATACTTCAGGCTACTGCAACCAACTGACAACTGCACAGGGGCATGTGAATCTAGTGAGCCCAGAAAATTATTGATAAAACAGAGTATATCACCATTCCAAATTTGAAAATCTTAATTTTTCTCCCTCTTAAAAATATTAATATTTAAAAATTTTCATGAAATTTTTCTTTGAGACATTTAAGTTAACACAGAATGTAGAAATTTCATAGCTCTTTTGTTTTTGAAGAATACAAACTTTTTATTCTTCCTTTTACTTTTTTCTAACTAGGAAGTTTTTTCCTTTTCTATGATCATCAATTTCTTGCTGCGAAGTTAATATGAAAACCAGGGACGTAGGTAAGGGAGGGGTTTAGGGTTTTCAAACACTCCCCCCCCTCATTGTAAATGGCAATATTTTCTCAAACTATTCATTTTTTTAAAAGTTCAAAAAAAAAATTCTGATTTTATTAAGTAAACATTAAAACTTAAAAAATCATTTTACGACGTTGATATGAGGCTCTTCCTTGTTCAAAAATGTAAAATATTGCTTCTTTCCTCACAAGGAAGCAATACTCTAAACGATACCCATGTATCTCCTTGTCATTTCCTTACTAATAAGTTAGCCGATTCTTCTTTACAATAAGGAAATGTTCACAGCTTCAAATTACCCTGCTCTATCTTTATCTATAGGGAATCATTTTTAAGGGACAATGTTGCATATCTATAGTATGTAGGAAAAGATAAACTTGTTTGTTTGAATCTGTTTATAAATGCTTCACAAGGAAGTTTTCCTAGAATTTTGAGACTGCCTTTTTAAGAAATGATGTAACCAGTGGAGATAGGGTGTTCTAGGAGTAATTCTAACTTATAGGTAAGTTCAAAAAGAGAGTGACACTCAAATCAAACACTTTCTTGGTATTTCAGTCAGGAAACTTTTACTATGATGAGCTGGATCAGATTTGAAGTGCCAATATATTTCATAAATTAGTTCTCTCCATGGTTTTTATAACCGTACATTGTTATATTTATTAAAAAATAACTACTATAAAAAATAAAAATATATTAAATATTACAAAAGTAATAACTCTAAACATATAACTGTTTAGGAAAATGAAACAAATTTGTTTTTAATCAACAAAGTATACACAATAAACAATAATTAATAAAAGTTGCAGGTTGACAATTGATAATTTTAATCTGCTTTAATTTAAATACTTTAATGTAATATATAACATAAAATTAAAATATTTAAGTTTTTAAAATAATTAAAAACTAACTTATTTAATACTTCAAATGAAATAAGTTATTTTAAAGTCAGTAATATTTTCATTGAAATTGGGTTGCAAAGAAATTTTACTTTAAGATAAAGTTAAAAAGTAAGGTGTTTTTTCGTATATAGATCCAGCTTTACATTTCAAGCTTTTAAATCTGAGATTAAACATCGGCAATTACTCAAAAGTTTTCAATTGAAAAAGCATACGTAATGACTATAAAAAGAAATTTAATTCTTCGCAAATGATAGTTCCTTTTTTGAATATTTAATACTGAAAAGTTATTATTTATCAATAGTGTCTTTTCTGGATTTATGTATTTTGGATAAATTAAATATTTAATTAAAAAAGAGAGAGAGCACTATGAAAATCTGAAACCCACAGTATATTATATTCTCCTCTTTAAAATTCTCATAAAACTTTCATACTCCTACATCTATATTTCAAAAATCATAATTTGACTAAAAGTACAGACTATCACAAGAGATGAAGGTGGCTATTCTGCTCTAAACGCAAATGTTATTTGCTACCTCAATGAAAAACAACTAAATAGAGTTAAATTTTTAAGTGTTAAAATAATGGAGAAAGCAAACATAACGAAAGGGAAAATTAGTTAATATTGCATACTTAATGGTCGTGGGACATGTATTTATCTGAAAAAGGTAAACCATGCAACAGACAAAATGATTTTACTAAATAACAACTATATTTTAATGAAGAAAATCTAAGTTTAAATTAACATCATAAAATTGTATTTTGCGATATTTAATAATTTTGTGATATTTCACATTTAATGTTTATTCTTTACTTCATATAAGAAGTTAGTTTTTGATATTTGTTTTTACACCATACACAATTGAAATTAAATATTTGTAACTAATAAAAAAAATTAAAAAGTATTTTTCATACAAATTTTCATTAAAAATATTATCAGACATTAGAAAAGTTTTTTATTCTCTTTCATAATTACTTTAAAAGTTACTCCTTTATTATTAAGAACATTTTTATTAAATCGAAAATATTATTAAAATGAAAGAAATTGTAAATAACTTAGGGATTTAGACCTTAACTTTCCAGGATTCAACAGAAAATACTCAGTGAATTTAGTATAGTTAAAGATGTAGTTTATTTATGCCACACTAGAGCTGCACAATGAGCTATTGGCGACGGTCTGTGAAACATCCCTGAGAATGAACTGAAGACATACCATCACAATTTTGATCCTCTGCAGAGGGGATGGCACCCCCCTTCGGTAGCTCAAAGACCTGCGTGCAAAGTCGAGCACTTTACGGTAGAACAGTTTAACGAGGACCAATACCGCACGCCCTCGGTCCCTTCGTTGATTGACCCAAGTGGTCACCCAGCCACACACTGACCACAGTCAGTGATGCTTGACTTCGCTGTTCTACTGGGAACTGTGTCTTAACGATCAGTCCACTGCAGGACATAGTTAAAAATGGATTGATTCTAATAATATCCAAGAGGAAGGGGGTCAAATTATTGTTAAAAAAATGTTACTGAACTAGCACAAAAAAAGTGTAAATTGGATTTTTTTTGGGAGGAATTATGGTTAAAGTAAAGCTTATGCCCATAAATTCGAGTCAAAAGACTTACAATAGTAAAATTTTCGGTAGTAAAATTTTTAACAAGGCATCCAAGCACTGATTAGAACATATATTAGCTTCATCTTCTGTTTAATTTAAAACAGAAAACTAACAAATGTCATTAAAAGTAATATAGAAAACTGACTATACATTTTAATGCGCTACTGCGTTTAATTCAGTTTTGTGGAAATAAGTAATTTCCAGTTATAAATTTTATTGTTTTAGTCTTTTGCAGATTCGTCTCCAGGGAATTGAAGGGAAGTCAAGTAATAATCAATGTGACGTAAGACATTGTGTTCTATAAAAGAACGAACAATTCTTTTCATGATGGATGAACAGCCCGCCCTCCTTTTTAGGCCTGATGTCCGTCATAGGATTGAGATTGTGGATGATGATTCTTTATATATTTGATCAACATTACGATTTTTAGATTTAAGTTAAACATTTAAAGTAATAATAAATGTGTTCTCCAGTTTACTTGTGTAATCATCTTTTTTTAGCGTACTCTGCTTTGTGAGTTAAATCCACAAGTTTAACCCCACCCCAATAGGGTCATCCGGGGAATCAGTATAATACGAATAAATTGTGATAAACAAAGGAGACCTTCAAATGAAGCCATGCCGAGATTGACCCTGGGTTGCATGGGTGTAAATGTAAAGATGCGCTGCCTACAGAGCTCCATGCTACAACAGAAGAAACTTCCGTAATAAAAATACACAGGTTGCATGTCCTATGTATATTTATATATATATGGCATTATATATATATGGCATTATATATATATAAATGCGTGTGTGTGTGTGTGTGTATA
>NC_092211.1:89196136-89202817 GCF_043381705.1 Parasteatoda tepidariorum
TATATATATATACATACACATAAATCTTACATCCAGCCTGTTTTGCTTTCCTATAAAGATGTGAAAATCCATAAAGGGAAGTATTCTCAGGGTCAATATCTTTTGATTTGGAAATGTTGCACATTTATGAGACTACCTCCACACAGAGAGCATGAGGCAGAGGCTGCTATTTTGATGCAGCTGGAGGTTATGATGAACTGTCGAAATTCGAAAGCAGGCAAAACATATCTTCCTTGGTAAATTTAAGGAAATTCTGTCTTTATTTTGAAGAATATGCTTTTAGCTTTTTCAGGCAGCAATATTACTATGATGAAGTTTTCTTGAGGTTTTAAATTTTATTTTGATAAGTACTTTATGATTTCTTATGGGGAGAAATAGAATGGTACAGTGACAAACACAGAGCTGATTTAGCTAATGAATAGCTGCTTCTTTATTACCAGGAATCCCGACATGGCCAGGGATTCAATGGAAAACAATATTTTTTTCCATTTCAATAAGATTGTAAAACAATTCATTAATTTCCAAACATTAATTCAAGCAATAATTGCAAATAAAGTTGCTTCTTTACAAATAATATTTCGTGAAAAGAAGAAAGCTTCTTATTTACCAAGACTTGAATAGCAGCTTGGAAATCAATGAGGAACATGAATTTTTTCTTTCATAAAATTTTTAAAGTCGCAACACAAAAGCAATGCAAAGAGCAGAATGATATGGTAACTATCCTACAGCTTGTAAACCTGATCATTTGAGAATTATATGTATTATAACATTGATTAATACAATTTAAATTATAACATTTTTAAATTCTTAAATAAGATAAACACAGTGGAATTTTGCCAATGTATTACAAAATTTAAGCAAACGACATTATATTTTATTGTTATAACTATTATTTATTTCAATTATCTTACCCAAAAACAATATTAATGTTTATTTATTTATTTTTCATGAAGCAGCACAGCCAGCCAATTACGCTTTAAATTACCCATTTCTGTCCGTAAATCTACAAAGATTATACCGCTTCTGCTTACCAATCAGAACGTCTTCAAGAAGCCGGCCAGGTGGCCGAGCGGTTAACGTGCCTAGTTGGTCTGACTGCGAAGCCAATGGCTGATTTTAAATCTCGCTCTGCTGGACCCCTAAAGAAGCCGAATGAAGTTAAATATATCTTTTTTAAACTGTTAGCTAAAGTTTAAAGATTAATTTAAAGATCATGTGCAAACTATCAAAATATTTAGGATTCTTAAACAGCTCCAAAATTTTTCTGAATCCTAATAAATACACCAATTGTGTTGAGACAATGCTTTAAAAAAAAAAAATTTTTTAATGCATAAAACGGCACCTTTGCCAGTATTATTAACTTGTCACAAAATTAACCTCATGAGAAACAATTATTAATTGATAAATTATCTGTATTAATACTATTGAGTATGTTAGATAATTTTACACTGTTTAATTAAGGTGAATCGGAATATGCATTAAAAGTTAGTTTCCGCAAGCTTCACATTTAACTTATAAAATATTGTCTATAGTCACATTTAACTAGGGAAAACCTGTAACCTCGCGCTTTCGAACTCATTTTCCCTCCCAACTATCGGATATTTTTCACCAAACAATTTGCTGGTGAAAGCTATTCAACGTTCAAATAGAATTTGTTTAATGTTTGGATTAAATTAGATTGCTGATTTCAAAGTTAATTTTTACCCAGATATTTCATGATTTCTTATAAACACTAACCTAGATCAGTTGTGAATATATTTCACAGATAGATTTTTTTCTCAGAAATTCATTGTTTCATATAATCGAATAAATAAATTAGTTTCTTGCACAGCTTATTTCGGAATAAAACGGGAACATTTTTTGTTCCGAATTTTTGTGTATTCTTAGCCATGTACGTTTAGTATAATTATCACCTCATTTTTATTATAAATTTTATTTTACCAACTTTAAAATATTTTCTAAATATTTAGTTAAAAAATGCTGCGTATTTTAAAAAGAAAAGAAAAAAAAACACAGTTTTTTTTTTAAAAAATCTTGCAATTTTTTCCCTTAAAAAAAATTGGTGTGTTATAAATGAGATTGGTACATAATAAATAAACTATAATAACTGTATCGTATCGTATCAAATAACTATTAATAGCTATATCGTATATAATATAAATAAGAATTATTGTATGCGTATTTTTCATCCTCTGTACAGTTTTCTGTAATAAATTTGAAAGAACGGAAGTTTTTTCAACATAGTCGTTTTTGAAATTATTATTAAGTTACTGATAACTTCAGATGCTTAAGAAACATATTTTCATTTCTTTTCATTGTTTTTCTGTTGACCTTGCGAATCTTGCAAATAGAAAATTTTCATTTAAATATTACAAGACAAAAAAGACATTTTATTTTTACTCTTATATCTATAAAATCGAAATAATAAACTGGTTAATTTGTTTTTTAAAAAATTATTTGATATTTTAGGAACGAAATTTCTTACCATTAACATTTAAAAATCTAAAAAATCACTATTCTAAGTTTTTTTGTGAGAAATTGCATTAAAAAAATGCTTGAATAAGAAAAACTTTTTAGTTATTTCTTGTTCTGTTGTTTGACATTTGACCTTTTAAAAATACTTACTTTTAATAAAATACACTGGTGTGCAAAACTTAAGCAACAAGTGCGGTTTTTGTCATAACTAGGACTGGGCGATATTAGAAATTATATATCGTGATGCATCGTCAGTTTTGCATCGCTATATAGCGATGTATCGCGATATAGTATTTTTGAATTTCATTTACTTGTAAGGCACAGAAAGTCAGATTTCTGTCAAAACTTGTTACTCAGATTAATTTAAATCAATTTATAAATTTTAAGATATATATGTTTTGCTTAAGAAAGATATTAAATAAATTGACTACAATGTACAAATCTTACTTAAAATATTTATTGAAATGTTTGTTTAGAAATTCATAATACGCGTAAAACAAAGTGTTAAAAACTTTCTTTAAAGCGTTTTTTACAAATTAATATTTTCTTGTACTATTATGCATAAATAATTACATAATTATTAAGTTCGATCGTAATGTTCAATTTCTAAATGAAACGTTAAAAATTATTTGTATGTTTAAAACAAAGTGCTAAATAAATTTTAGAAAAAAAAAACCTTTTTAAAACACTATTTTTTATTATTATCATTTCAGTTATTATAGTTCTATTATAGTTCATTTACGTCACACTAGAGCTGCACAATGGGCTATTGGCGACGGTCTGGGAAACATCCCTGAGGATGATCCGAAGACATGCCATCACAATTTTGATCCTCTGCAGATGGGATGGCACCCCCGCTTCGGTAGCTCGACGACCTGCACGCGAAGTCGAGCACTTTACGGTAGAACAGTTTAACGAGGACCAATACCGCACACCCTCGGTCCCTACGCAGACTGATCCAAGTGGTCACTCACCCGCACACTGACCGCAGCCAGTGATGCTTGACTTCGGTGATCTGCAGGGAACCGTGTCTTAACGATCAGTCCACTGCGGGACCTTATCATTTCAGATAAATAATTAAATTAAATTAAATAATGACCGAATTATGAACGAAAAACAAAGTAAGATTTAATTTCTTAAAAATAAAAAAATTGTGATATTCGATAATATATTTAGCTAATTAACAAATAATATGAAAAGAATATTTTTTAAAAAAAATTATTATACTCTCTAATAAAACGAAGTGCTAAATGATTTAAAAAAATGAATAAAATACGCAAACCTTTCAAATTTTTTTGTATAAACAAAGTTGATTGACTTATGTCCAAATCCAAATGACAAAAATAAATTTTGTTTTAACTTTATTTCTAAAAATAAAAACAACAAGATTTATAAATTTAAAATCAGTAATAAAAACTCATTAAATTATTAGAAGTTTCATCCAAAAAGTTTTTAATAAATTAAAAGAAAGTAAAAAAATAACCTAACAAATTCAATTCTTTATGGGCGCCTAAATTAGATTGCCGATAATTTTCACATTTAAAAATAAAAAGAAGTTTTTTTTAAAAAAAAACTTATCTAATTAATGAAGAAACTCTTCTTTATATATTCTTTTCAATAATAGATTGCCTTCAGAACAAGGTAACATCGGCGATCACGAAGTTAGTCCCACTGAAAATAATCTACAAGAAAAGTCGCGACAAAGAAAAAAAAAGTTAAGAGGTGCGAAAAGGAACATGCGATATAACGATATGTGTTCTCAAAACTCTGATTCTGATTCTACAGCTCACCAATCAAGGCCATTTCAACATAACGAAACGAACATCGTCTTCCACAGCGCGAGTCGACATCGGAACGTAAGAGAAGAGTCTTATATCGCTATATCGTTATCTTATATCCTTGCGTGTCTTATATCGCTATATCGTTTTGCGCTCGTTGTCTTTACTCGACGGCTTAAATCAGATTTCTGATGCATCGCCTTGAATGAAAGTCGCTGTATCGTCTTGCCGATATATGCGTTAAATCGATATGTCTCGATGCATCGATTTATAGCCCAGTCCTAGTCATAACTCTACAAGAAATCATCCGATTGACATGAAATTTGAATATGATGTACATTATTTTGTACTTAAACGATGGTAAAAGAATAATGGCGCAGAAATGAATATAAAGCTTAAAGTAGGGTATGGAACAAAAAAAGGATTTTTTTGACCTATAGTGGCGTTACACATGATTGCCTGAAGAAGCTTAAGCACAACTGGCAGATGTTCCCTAGTATGGGATATGCCCTCCCCTTACTGTAATTGTTGATTAGCATCGTCTCTCCATGCTGAGCACCAGATTATCTAAGAGATCTTGGGGTAAACGTCTCCATTCCTCCTTTAACGCATTTTTCAGCTGATGGGTGTTACCAGGAGGATACTGTCGCGTCGCAAGACGTCTCCCTAATGCATCCCACACATGCTCTATGGGATTTAGATCTGGAGAGTAAGCTGGCCAATCCCTTCGTGTGATATCTTCACTTTCCAGTAGCTCTTGAACATTAGCAGTACGGTGTGGCCGGGCATTGCCATCCATAAAAATGAAGTCTGGTCCAATGGCCCCTCGGAACAGACGCAAATGGGGTAGGATTACCTCATTGCAGTAGCGGTCTTCAGTTACAGAACATTGGTCGAAGATCTGAAGCTCAGTCCACCCGTTCAACATAATGCCTCCCCAAACGACGACTCCAGGACCACCGTAACGATCTCTTTCCGCGATGTTATTGGGATGAAATCGAGCTCCAACCTCTCTCCAGATCAACTGACGTTGAGAATCGCTTGTAGCACTAAAGTGACTCTCATCTGTGAAGAGGACGCGACTCCATTGATGAGGTGTCCAGGTTTCGTGTTCTCTACACTACTCTAAACGGTGCTGCCGATGACTAACTTTTAAAGGTATGCAGCGTTCAGGACGTCTAGCAAATAAGCCACCTTTTTGGAGGCGTCTGGCCACTGCAAATCTTGATACTTGTCGTCCTGTGGCTGTGCACAGTTGCTGAGATATGGCGCTCGCTGACTGAAAACGGTTTCTTTTCGCCTGGAGGACAATGTAACGATCATCTCTTGGTGTCGTTTTCCTCGGACGGCCACCACTAACCTTCCGAACAGCTGTACCAGTAGTTTTAAAGGCATTCCAAGCATGAGAAACAACACTTTTGTTGATCCCTAACTCTTCGGCGACACTGTTCACAGTACGCCCCTCCTCAAGCTTCCCAATCATTCTTCCTCGAGTAAAGTCATCTAAATGACTTCTTGAACACATGTTTCACAAAACAAATCACTTGCACTTGCAGCGAATGTCTTTAACTACGGTGCTCTTCATCCTTTTATCACAGCTTTAACCTGCGCACGCCGACCCACAAGGTTTACGTACACTTACATCACCTACGACGTTTTATTTCTAAAATTTACATACAAATAATCTTTCTACTAAATTACGTGCATATTATACTGCAATTTCATGGCTATCTTATACTCTGTTGGGGAGCTGTGGCCGAAAAACCACTTGCCGCTTAAGTTTTGCACACCAGTGTAGTAAATTACAAATTTCAGGGATGGAGCAAAAGCCATTTTTACTAGGGAGCATGACGATCCTTATGCTCTCCGGGACCGCGTCAATAAAGAATTGGACTCTCTTGAGGCAGATGGAATAATATCCTCAGTGCCTGCGAGTGATTGTGGGTCACCATTGGTTGTCATTCCAAAACCAAACAGTGGCGTTCGATTATGTGTTGATTCCAAATGTGGAGTCAATGAACGATTAATTCAATCAAATCATCCAGTAAGAAGGATAGATGATGTGCTTCATAGTCTTCGAAATTCAAGATATTTTTGTAAACTTGATTTATTTAAAGCCTACCTACATTTAAAAGTTGATGAAGATAGTAGCATGATACAGACCATTTCAACACATCGTGGTACGTATCGCATGCATAGGCTTAGTTTTGGAATCAAGACAGCACCATCAGAATTCAATCGCATTCTTTCTCAAATTCTCAAAGGGTTACCAAAAACAGAATCTTACTTTGACGATATTATTATACATGGTGAAACACTTCAAGAATGTACTGAAAATTTAGAAGCTTGCTTACAAAGACTTTCTGACTATGATCTGCACATAAATAAACAAAAGTGTTCCTTCTTTCAAGAAAAAATCGAATATCTC
>NC_092211.1:89202931-89234943 GCF_043381705.1 Parasteatoda tepidariorum
ACCCTCAAAAAGTCTTTCATTTTCAAGAACACAAAAATTTGTTTTATCGCCAAATGAAATATTTTTTGGTGATCAGCATTATTGAAATCAATTTCCATATTAATTAGCATTTGTGATAAAGTACATAACATTTTAGAACAAAATAAGGATGTTTAACATACAATAAATTAAAATGCATGGCTGTTAGCATTACCCGAGAAATACCACGTGGAGGTCGCCATGCTGCATTTCTAATCGGGGAGTTTTGATTTTGGCAGTTCCCTTTGCCTACTGCCAATAGAAGTTTCAATTTAATTTTTTCCAAAAAACATTTATTTCTGCAAATCTTTGAGAAATTAACACTAAGCATTTAGAATTTCTTTGAAAACACAATTATAGATTGGGCATCTTGGAGCAATTACTGAAAGGCTGTCAAATGACTTAACTCTTGACAGGCCAACATAAAGTTGTCCATGACTAAAGACTTGTTTAGTCAATACTAAACTAATTTTCTCAAAAGTCTGACCTTGTGATTTATTTGTAGTCAAGGAGAAGGCCAGCCTAATTAATTCCTAATTGAGTTTAAATTAAATATTATCATGTTTTTAGGGCATGAATCTGAATTGAACAACATGATAATGCTCACTCTGGTTATTGTTTCCGTTTTTAAAAGCGCTATATGTTGAGCCACCTCAGGTGACATTTGCCATGTGACATTTTTAGCAGCAATTATTGGTCTATTTTCTTACGTTGCCATTCGGGGAGTTGTAATGAGGCTTTTTTTTGGTGCCGTGTAAGAGAAATATATATATAGATGGTGAAACACTTCAAGAATGTACTGAAAATTTAGAAGCTTGCTTACAAAGACTTTCTGACTATGATCTGCACATAAATAAACAAAAGTGTTCCTTCTTTCAAGAAAAAATAGAATATCTCGGACATGTTATTGAATATAATAAGATAAGTAAATCGCCAACAAAAATTCAAGCTGCTCAAGAAATGCCAAGACCATCAAATATTGAAGAAATCAAACGATTTTTGGGACTTGTAACTTACTAGTCCCGTTTTATGCCAAATTTTTCAATTATATCATACCCACTTCGACGGTTGCTAAGAAAAAACCAGCCTTGGTTATGAACTGCAAGTTGTGAATCTGCATTCCTGAAACTGAAAAATGAACTTACCAGTGATAGAGTTCTTGTTCCTTTTGATCCTAGTTTACCAATTGTCCTGACCACAGATGCCAGCCCTACGGGAATTGCAGCAGTATTGAGTCACTCTAAACAAGGTGTAGAAAGACCTATTGCTTACGCATCTCGTTCACTTACCAACTCCGAACAAAACTATAGCCAATTAGATCGAGAGGCTTTAGCTGTTATTTTTGGTGTTACACAATTCTTCAATTACTTATTTGGTAAACATTTCAAACTTATTACTGACAATGAGCAACTAACAAGAATTTTTCATTCTCATAAGGCACTACCACGTATGACTTCACGATTACTTCGCTATGCTTCCTACTTATCAAGTTTTGATTACTCAGTGCAATTCAAAAAGGGAACTAAAAATGAAAATGTCGATTGCCTGTCTAGAGCTCCAATTCAAAAACCCGAAAACTCAGTCGATAAATTTATAGAGGAAGAAGCAAATCAAAGATGTGCCGAAAACATTTTCCAGATTTCAAGTGAAAAAATAACATCTTTAACAATCCAGTCTGAAACAAAGAAAGATCCAGAACTCAGCGAAATAATTGAAAGGCTGAACAACAACTCTGAAGATTCAGAATTTACATCATTTGATGGCATACTTTTTCGAAGAGAAAGAGTAGTTATTCCAAAAAGCTTACGTTCAAACATACTAAAGGAACTTCACGAAACTCATCTAGGAATAACTAAAATGAAGCAACTTGCAAGACAGTATGTTTATTGGCCTGCCGTTGATCGTGACATTGAGAATTTAGTCAAAGGATGTGACGGCTGCGCATTGACAAAGTCTAATCCTCCAAAGGTATCTGTCCATCCGTGGGAATCTCCAGCAGATAACTGGGACAGAATTCATATAGATTATGCAGGTCCATTTGCAAATTACTATTTTTTGGTGTGTGTTGATGCTAAGTCCAAATGGGCGGAAGTCGAAGTCATTAAAGATGCCCCAACTAGTTCAAAAACTATCCTTTTGATAGAATTTTTTTTTTCTTTTCATGGCTATCCACAGGTTATTGTATCTGATAATGCTTCAATATTTCAAAGTGAAGAATTCCATTCTTATGGAATTCCATTCTAATCGAGGAATATTTAAAAAATTCATCGCTCCAGGACATCCTGCCACCAACGGCCTTGCAGAGCGAAACGTCCAAACCTTAAAGCAAAAGTTAAAAGTTTCTTTTCTTGAAAAATCCTCAATCCCAAGTAAAGTTCAAAACATATTATTCCGTTATAGAGCAACACCTCTAGCTTGTGGACAGTCACCTGCTCAATTATACTTACATAGAAAAATCCGCATACGTTTAAACTCAATCTTTCCTTATCATCCAACACCATCAACAGTTTCCAGTACTCCTGTAAGATCTTTTTCAGTGGGGGAGAGAGTCCAGGTGAGGTTGTTCATAAATAACCATAACGTATGGCAGTTTGGCAAAGTCGTGAAAAAGTATGGTACACGTCATTATTTGATTTTACTAGACTCAGGTCGGCAATTAAAGAGACACATAAACCAATTAAGATCAACATTAATTCCAGAGAAAAAAAAGTGTGTGACTTTTGGGCCAACCCAGTCTTTTGACATACCTAGACCATCTAAGATCTCCTCACCTACTCAGCCTAGTATTCCAGAACTTCCAACAAATTCCAAACAGGACGTTGTGACAAAACCAAAAAGAAAGGGACAATTACCTACACGCTTTAGGGACTTCGTAATGTCATAAGCATATTTCAAATCTGTTTTAAGTATTTTCAATTAAGTATATTTTTCAATTATATATTTAACAAATTCAATTTTTAAGTAGCTAATGTTTTCAATTAACTGTTATTTCAATTCTAATTAAGTGGGGGAGACTGTTGGGATCTTCCATGTAATTCCACTGGCGCTACTATCGCGCTTGTGATGTAACTGCAACTGTGTTTACATTGTATGTTTCAGTTTCGATTTCCAGTATGTTCTTTTGATGATGTGTTCTATATACGTATTGTGAATAAAGTTATTGTTATGTTATAAGTTATCAATATTAGTGCTATCATTGTTGTGGTGACCTGCCTACTACAACTCAACGCTGCCAGTCTCGTATCCCGTAGCAACGAGGAACATAAAAAGAAAACTATTGTTTTTCTTTCTGTTGCTTGATGATTCTCCTGTTTTTAATATGTACGTTATTGTTATAATTCAAAGCTGTTAATATATTATATTTTATAATGAGAAGCGAGTCTACTTATTTTCTCACAAAAAGTATTCCTCCACAAACTGGTGACCTCGGATTTATGACGAATCACAACCTGCAATGTTGTACGAATATGAAGTTTATATGCAAAAGCCTGAGCAACAATAAGTTGTCAAGTGTGATGAAATTCAAGTAAGACATTTTACCTTTGATTTAAAGTGTTTTGCCACGTTCTGTCAACATATTTCTGTCAGAATTTTATCGGATTTATGTATGGTGTGTTGAATTTGAGTCGCCAATTTCTCTGATTTAAAGTACCAAGAAGCTGTGTCGCTATATACGTATATTGATTATTTTTCTGTGTTATTGAGTATATTTGACTGATCTAAAATAGTTGACAACAATGCTTCTTCACAATTGGCGCGAGTTGCAGTTAAGCCTCCGCCATTTTGTCGTCGGTTCATCCAACTGGATGCGCAGTTTAAATTGAGTCACATTACTGCTGACGAAACTCAATTTTATACAGTGATCGCCGCTTTAGAATCAGAAGTACTTCAATCAGTTCGTGAAATTAGTAGTCCACCGGCGATGGAAAAATACAAATTTTTAAAAGAAAAATTAATTTCTGTTTATGCAGAATCCGAAACAGTTAATATCAAGCAACTATTACAAGATTTACAGCTGGGTGATATGAGGCCTTCTCAATTGTTGTCTAAAATGTCATACTTATCCGCCGGTAACCTAACGGACAATATTATTAAAACATTATGGATGAATAGACTCCCATCAAACATGCAAGCCATTTTAGCGGCCAGCAGTGAGCCGCTTACGAAACTGTCCGAAATCGCTGATAAAATACACGAGCTGGTCATGCCAACGCAAATACATGCAGTTCAGACTTCTGATCAAGGTATTGTGGCGTTACAGGCTCAAATTAATGAATTGTCCAAACAGGTCTCTCAATTAGTAGCCATTCAAGCTGAAACTTTTCGGCGCCATCGCTCTCCATCACGTGGTCGATATGCTCGCCGTAGCTCATCCAGGAAACGTTATGAAAGCCCTCCTCCGGGTATTTGTTTTTACCATCACAATTTTGGAGAACAGGCAAACAAATGCCGCTAACCGTGTATATATAACAACCAGGGAAACAAAATGGGTCGTCGCTAAAAGTCGTGAATGACAGCAGCCGAAATATTGCACGCCTTTTTGTCATCGATAAGAATTCAGGTTAAAAATTTCTTGTAGACACCGGGGCTGATGTTTCTGTCGTTCCACCACATTTTCATGAGCAAAAGCGCCAAACCAAATTACAACTTTGCGCAGCAAATGGAACTCCTATTCAAACTTTCGGTGAACGACTGATATCTGTTGACTTAGGATTGCGCCGCAAATTCCAGTGGCCATTCATTATCGCCTCCGTTTCAAGTCTTATTATTGGCGCTGACTTCTTGCAAAAATTTTCTTTGCTTGTTGATCTTAAAAATCGCCGTTTAGTAGATTCTTCAACGAACTTATCTTACCCGGGAGAAATTCGCAATAGTCAAGATTTAAACATTAAACTGATTTCCGATACTTCTCCATTTCATCAACTTCTCAGAGAATTTCCTACAATCACACGCCCAGTTATGGGTAATTCACAACCCCAGCACGATGTACTACATTATATTGAAACTACCGGACCCCCAATTGGTTCTAAACCAAGACGTTTATCTCCAGACAAGCTTAAAGCCGCCAAAGATGAATTTCAATATATGATGGAACAGGGAATTTGCCGCCCATCGAAAAGTTCATGGGTCAGTCCGCTCCATCTAGTTCGGAAACGAAATGGTAACTGGCGCCCGTGCGGAGATTATCGCCGGTTAAATGCAGCTACAATTCCTGATCGTTACCCAGTTCCGCACATTCAAGACTGTATGCAAGTCTTAGAGGGAAAAACTATTTTTACAACTGTTGATCTAGAGCGGGCGTACAACCAAGTACCCGTTAATCCAGCTGATGTTCCAAAAACTGCAGTTATAACGCCTTTCGGACTATTTGAGTTTCCAGTCATGACTTTCGGCTTATGCAATGCCGCTCAAACATTCCAACGCTTCATGAATCAGGTGTTAATCGGCCTGGACTTTTGTGTACCTTATTTGATGACGTTTTAATCGCTTCCTCTTCAGAACAAGAACATTTATCCCATTTAAGAACTATTTTTGAACGGTTTCAGAGTTACGTCGTTAGTCTCAATCCTTCCAAATGCGTTTTTGGCCAACAAAAAGTATCCTTTCTTGACCATGAAATTAGTTTAAATAATCTCAACAAAAAAAAATTATAATTTCCATTACAATTGAAAAAAACTACTTTTTCCATTTTTCTCCTTCATGTTTGTTATGACTTTTTTTTTTTTTTTTTTTTTTTTTTTTTTTTTTTTGCAATTGCAAACTTATACATTTTATAAATTAAACAAAATTAATCGTCAGTTTTTCAAAAAAAAATAATAACATTTTCTTCTCTTTTACAATATTTTTTGATAATAAATTACAATTTGAAAACACTAGCAATAAAAATTTTTTTTTAAAATTTTATAACTTATCTCTTTTTAAAAAATAATATTTTTTCGTTGTGCTTTTTGAATTAGATTTAGTAATTAATACTCTGCAATAAAATTTTTGTCATTTATTACCATATTACGTTGAACCTAACTCAGAAGACACACTTAATTTGTCATTTAAGAATTTCATGTTAAAATATTTAGTTACACAATTTCAAAGTTGTTGCTCTAGTCATAATGGTTATTCGTGATTTTTTTTTATATTACAAACTCATGTTTTAAGTTTAACTCGATACAAGTAATGCAGGTCGTCGGGCTACCGAAGCGGGGTTGCCATCCCCTCCGCAGAGGATCAAAATTGTGATGGCTTGTCTTCGGATCATCCTCCGGGATGTTTCCCAGACCGTCGCCAATAGCCCATTGTGCAGCTCTAGTGCGACGTAAATTAACAACAGCAACAAGTAATTTTAATACTTTCAATTTAGCAAATTTTCAATTACAAAATAATTTCAAATGTTTTCATATTTCGATCTGGATTTTTTTTTTTTTTTTTTTTTTTTTTTTTTTTTTTTTTTTTTTTTTTTTTTTTTTTTTNTTTTGTCTTATCATCTAACAATATGCATGTAAATAAATTATAAAAAAGTCGCTCAAAAAAACATTGTCTTTCGCGTGCAACATAAATTTGTAAAATACTTTCTGAATTAAAATTAATTACATCAATTAACCAGTATAATATAAGATATTATTTGAATGGGGATGGTGTTTTCTACACTAGGGAACGCTGCAAGCTCGGTACCGCCTAAATTTCTGGGTTACTGTTTTCGTTGTATTTTAAAGCCATTTGGCATCATTGTGTTTTGAGATTCTTGCAAACAATGTATTTGATTACTTACTTGTGTTTACAATGCTAACAATACTGGTGTTTACAATGCTAAAAGTGTTAACACTAACGTAAGATGGTGCACAGCTTGCAACAAGAACAAACAGAAATAAACTTTTGGAAAGAGGCCATATCAAGACAGCCAAAAAAGCGAGTTATTCAAAATCTAGCAACCATGTCACCTTTTTTAACAATATATCTCTAAAAAACTAAAACAAATTTTCACTTCAAACTCACCAGAATTACATATTAGCATTAATATCTTATGAAATATGGCAGATTTGAGCTCAGAAATTATCTAATTTATTTCTTTTATTGAAAACAAAATTATTCGTTTGAAAACATTGCCTATCAGAATGACATGTAGTAAGCAGCTGCAAACTTTTTAACCGGAACTAGAGTAGGTGCCGAGCTCGAGATTGTTGTTGTTTATATTTCTATTGAAAACACCATCCATTTAAAAAAATTCTACTACGTAAATTAACAACTACTTAACAAAAAAATCTAAATTAGCAATTTTAAAGTTAATGTCATGCATTCTACCTTTTCATTAAAGCTTATTTATTACACATTATTTTGATAGTTATTGTACCGTTAAAACTAAAAGATTTTAATGATGTAAAATAAAATAATTATAAATAATAGAAAATAATTAAATAATCATAAATATAATGAAATGTTAATAAATAACAAAATAGTTATACGTTAAAAAAAATTGTCAAATTAAATACCCCTTAATAACTAAAAGCACTCGATAAAATGTTTATAATTTCAAAGTTCAATAATCTTGCGATGGAATTTCTGAATGAATCAATTATACGTATTGAAAAACATTCAAAGTATGATTTTTAGAAATTTTTTAAAACAAATATGTATTTGATTTTGTCTGTTGTCATTTTATATTCTAAGAATATTTTCCTCTCTTTTTTCTGCAATCTATTGGTAAATATAGTTATAAGTGAATCGATCCAATTATAACATAAAACAAATTTAATATAAATATTACAAATTAAATTCTTGAAGAAAGATTGCAGATTGGACTAATTAGATATTTTATTTTAGACTACCCCTCCCCTTTCTGAAACAACGCATCCTTCTGTGAACTCTGAAAAAGAGGTCATGGGAATGATAATGGGATAAACAAAATTGGTTACTTTCTCATGACCATCCATGGTTTAAACCATCCTCCCTTCCCCGCTCTCTTCGGTTGCGAGTTTAGAGAATTTTCTGGAGAATGAGTAACAGCAGATGCGTGAATAGCATTAAGTGCAAACAGCTGCAACCCAATGTGACGTCATGAATGTTGATCATGTTATAATTATCTATCGTGAATTTTTTTAAAGAATGGCATCAGGGTACTAATTTCTAAATTTCTTTTTATTCGGCTCTTCGAAAAAGGACGCTATTTCCCTGAGTAAATATTAATTAATCTTTTAATATTAATTTTGGTTGGCGTTAGTGCCAATTTTTATTTTTACCCAAACAGGCTTTTGAAGATGGAATAAATTCTTATCAAGAATTTTTTGTAGTTTGGACGTATTGGTATAGTAAACCGCATTTTGTTCATCTATCATGTCCAGCAGACGATCGCAACTATTTGTTGGCCGTTTACCTTTAGATTCTAGGGAAAGAGAAATTGAAGCCCTCTTTGAAAAATATGGAAGCTTGGTGCGATTCAACTTAAAATATGGTAAGGGTAAGATATATTTTATAAATATCTAACACACTCTTTTTCGTCCTTAGGCCTAATTGTTATAACGCAATCGTTGGAAGGAAGGAAATGAAGTGCTTCCCCGTCAACTGATATTCCACTTTCCTTTTTATTATTTATATCTTTCTAATTATGTATTTAGTTCAACGTATGTGCTAACCTTCTTTATTAGTCAGCTGGTGATTATTAATCAGCTAACGTCATATACATTAATAAATTAGTTAGTCGTATTCATTTTTTCTCTATAAATTAAGACTATCTTCTGGTTTAGTATGTTCAGCAGTTCCATAAAAAGTACAGCATAGTAGAGAAATTATTTTTTATTTTGATAAAATTGTAGTATTCAGAATGAATTATTTAGTTGCCTAGCAATTTTTTAGTACCAATTCTACAGTATCATTTTATTAGTCTATGAAAAATTAGAGGAATATTTCTTGTTTCTCAAATTTTTTATTAATAAATGGTCTAGAACAGTAAATAACTTTTATTGGCAAAAATTTATGAATTTCAAAGCCACTTTCCAAATACCATTTTATTTTTGCTTTGTATTGGACAAGTATTTTTTACAATACAGTTGAACCTATCTATCTCTTGAAAACCTCTGTATCTCATAATTTCGTACAATTTCTATATGAAATCAATGTATATCCCATGCTTATGTTTATGTCTATTTTTTTCCCTTCAAAATCACCGTTTCTTGAATTTCTAATAATAGAGCTCAAATGCCAAAACTTTCTTTATAAGTAGAACTTGCAGACAGAGATGAATATCCTGAACCCACAGGAAGTAGGGATGAACAGGTTGGGGGTGTTTCTTGGAATTTCAATCACCATCCCTGCACTTCCTTATCTAGAAAGGAATACACTGATTCTGGTAGTAAGTGAGGGTTGATGAGTAGAACCACCAGGGGTTAGCTTTTCAACATAGATAAGAAAGCTAGGAATAAAAAATCAATTTCACCTCAAAATTGCTACCAATAAATCAAAGAATAATAAAGAGTTACTGAGTGAACTATAGAAATCAGTTGGTACATAAATTTATAGATGCCATTGATAAAAAAAGTTCTCTTTCTAAATGAAATCAGAATGACTGTTTTGCCTGGAGAAATGTGCTTCTAAACACTACCTACCCAAAGGAATTTTAAGAAGGCTGGTTTTAAGAATAGAGGTGAAGATGATAAACGAGAGGTTGAAGGCTTCAGTAGAAGAAACTGTTGACGCTGGAAGTGCAGTGCCAGATTTGCAAGATTAGAATGCAATAAAATCTGGATTTAATGTTGACAATAATTTTGAAGATTTTTACAAATGGACAACTTTCTGGCAACATATGAACATTGACAGATGTGGAAATCATACATAATGTAAAAGGAATATCAGAGGAAGATGAAGATAGATCATATTGATGAACCAAAAGTAAATCCAAAAGGGGTAGAAAAAGCTGCGGAACTCTTACAATCTATTCTTGAATCCAAGGAAAATGTTATCTCTGAGGGTCTAGTCTTTCTAACTTTCCTGAGATTCGAAATCAGGTTTGACTGTATCAGTAAGTATTCTTTTATTAATCAATATTAGAAAAATGACATTAGTACATATAATATTCAATGGTAAAAAAAGTCAATCTAATTGTTCTTTGCTTGTATTTCATAAATTAAAAAAATATATAAATTTTTAAATATAGATATACTATAGCAGTGTTCTTTCCCAAAGTGTTTTTAGAAGGTTGGCTCTTCCTGCCTATCCCTTGATCCCTATTAATGCACCTTCTAATCACTTTTTGTACAAATAAGCCACCCCCTTTAAAACTCTGCCTTTTTATTCATATTCTATTTAGAAAAGAATTATTTAAATAATTACATTACGGCAAAATTATCTGTGTTTATACACTGGTGTGCAAAAATTAAGGGCAAAATAGAAAAACGAGCATAGCAACAAAACAGGCAGTTAAAGTGGAGGGAAAAATCATTGAAAAAAACAATCATAATATGGTAAAGTAGAAAATTTTCATATATGCACCATGGTGTACAGGGAGCGTGCCCTAAGGAAATAAAACGACCTGGGCCTGTATGCTCAGTATTTATGTAAATGGTTTTGTGCTGTATACATCATTTTTAAATGAAGTGAATTTGTTAAGGTATCAAATGGCCAACAAACAATGCAGAGCCAGACACCTGGATGAGTTTACGTATGGTCTAATCATTGAGAAGTGGGAAGGTTGCCGGTGGAGTTCAGGATCACCTACAGCCAGGGATGAGATTTTTCGCTTTTGTCCGTCAAACTTCAGCCTTTTTATCAAAAACTCAGATTCTCTAAAAGTTTTGGTTTTTTAAATAAATATTCCGGTTTTTCTGGAAATTTAGTCGTTGAAATAAAATAATTATATTTATTTCCGATTTTCAAATATAAACAGAATATTCAATCTACGTGGCTGCCAACCCTTCCGTATTTTTACTTATTTTAGGTATTTTCTCCGCTTATAAGCACAGAAAATAAGATTTTCTGTATTTTTGCCCACCCGTCAGATAGCTTGTGTTATCGTAATTCAGATGTCGCTGCTTCCTGTTTGCTGGCTCGAAAGCAAACCTTATAAAATATATATATATTTGTGGATTTGCGGTGAAAATATTTATTTGCTCATTCACTTAATCTTGTAAATTTTTATTTATTATGGCTAAGCTAAAACAATACAAACAAGCAGAGTTGCCACAGGCGACTAAAATGCAACTATTTGCAACTATTTTTGGCATAAGGCGACTATGGCAACTTTTTTTGCCTGAAAAGGCTGGAAAAGCAACTATTTTCAGGAAAAGGAGACTATTGGGAGACTTTTCTAAACTCCTAGCAATGTTTTTTTTTAAAAGCATAATTTGAGTGGAAAATCTGAACCCCACAAGATAGTTTCTGAACACACTAAACTTTTTTTTTCCTTAAAAAATTTTGAAAATTTTGAATTGCAAATTTGAGTCTTTACTTTTTAATTGGTTCAATCTGCACACACTCCATTGTAAGTCTATTTCATTTCTCGATCGCCTTTTCAATGATTATTGCTACGAAATTCCGCATGATTTTTAAAAAATTAATAAATTTAATGCGATATTACGATGCGTGAATTTCGAATTTGAGTAATCACTTTTCATATATATAAACATTTGCGCTTATATAAAAATCATCATATTTGCCACCAACTTGACTGAATGGATCATGGTATATGACAATTAAGTCATTAACAAAATTTTAGTCATATTTTTGATGAATTTTTGTTCTTCGCTAGGCAACTATTTTCCTAGTTTTTGGCTACTATTTTCATATTTTAGGCTACTATAAGCAACTATTTTGTTCAATTTTTTCTGTGGCAACCCTGACAAGCCTTCAAAAAGTCCCAAGTCCAGAATCTGTTAGTATCGTGATTCTTATTCACGCGATTTTAATACCAAACATCTATTTTGTATTTACCTGATCTGAAAGATGCACATTGTGGTTCTTATTCATGTGATTTAACTATCATTCATGGCGATTCTTATTTATGAGATTTGAAAATCCAATATTGCGATTTGTATTTACTATGTGTTTTTATTATCAAACATCGATGTTCGTATTTACCTGATTTAAAATTTGCTAGTTGCGACTGTTATTCACGTGATTTAAATATCGTACTATGCGATTCTTATTTGTGAGATATAAAAATTCAATAGCGCAATTTGTATTGATGCGTTTTTAAAACCTTATTTATTGATTCGTTTTTAGGCGATCTAAAAATTATGCATCATAATTTGTATTTTCGTATAAATATATATATATATTCTTGGATTTGCTCTTTTTTACTCTCTGACTACTCTCATCCCTGCACAGCATCGTTTCATAATGTTACTTTTTACTACCAGACTAAATATAATTTCCCACTTTGTTACTTGAACGTTGTAAGCTCGCTGAACTTTATGTATCTGCCTTTAGCTCATGTCGACTAGTCAGGGAATAATATCTAGTATAGTACAGTCAGAAACTCAATAATGAATGAAACAAAAACTTTACTTGCTGGCTCAATATTTATTTTGTCACTAATTTAGTTACTATGAAGAATTCCTGCTGCTTATTTAGTAAAATTTTTTATAGGAACTGGGATGGCGTATGCTTTTGTGGACTACGAGGATAAGAGAGATGCAGAGGTAATCTTTTTTTTAAATTTTTTTATAGATAATATTTACTATATTAAAGTTGAATGCTTTTTATTGGATTTGATTTGATAAACAATTTCTAATAGGTCATATTGTTCGTTATTTGACATGATTTTCTCATCCTCGGCTCTTACCTTAGACTTAAGCAGTTTTCAACAGTTTAAACCAGCTTTTTTTTAACAGTGAGAGCTAAGTTTGATTGTGCCATATTTTAATACTTTATTGCTTGCGAAATTCTATTTCAAAATGATTTATTTATTTATTATTTTTTTCTGCTTGACCTTTCTCTGCTTTTTGCTCAAATACTGTAATTGTTTTTCAAACGAATTATCTTAGATTTCAATTAATCTTTCCATTTACCCTGTGATGCTCTCAAAATAATTCAGCACATTACAGTATTTAATAAGCATTAAAAGATAAATAGCTAGACTTATTTGTCTTCTGAAACAATTTAAAGCCGATTAAAACCCAATAAGATACTGTAGCCCGAAGATAGTTTTTTCTTCTGCTGTAAGTCTATTAATAATCTAAGTCAACCCCTCGAATGCACTTGGCTCTATAGCAATAGAAGAAAAGATTGCAGAAGTCTTAAAGAGTATTGATTAAGCTTCACTCGTTCAGATTGTGTTCTACACACAATCCGTCAATATAGAGATCAGTGCTAATGTTCCCTCTTATCTTCTCAGGTTTTTATACTCTTAAACTATTTTTCTTGTACCTCAAAGAAAAGAAAAATCCCACCTCTTAGAAAGAGCTTTCCTTTTTATATTGATCCATACACAGTGATGACTTTATTAACAAATGACCATTCAGCTTCTTGGCACAACCTAGTGAATCTGTGTTTAACATGTCTTGTTATTCAAAGTAGTTATTCAACAGAGTTATATTCCTACATTGATATTTGAAACATTTTTAATTTACAATAACGTTTAAATGTAAAATGTCATAAAACTTTTAATTAAATTGTCAGTCTCCTTAAAAAAATGCCAAAAGTTTCTGTATGAATTGATAATATTTAATAATAAAGATTCCACGATTATTGACTATAATAAAATATTGACTAATAATGCCTTAGCTTTAATATAGATTGGTTGCGAGGTTAATTCTTAATTGTGTGTTTTTCCCAGAATTTGATCTAAAAGCAATAATTTAAATGAATTATATCTAAACCTTAAATTTTATATTTTATAAGTTTTTTTTTTTTTTTTAATCCTAATGTGAAAAATCTATATTTTTACTGAACCACTAACTATACTATAGTGGTTATATCAGAGCTCATTCTAGGCAGAAAAAAGGGCAGCGTGCAAAAGTTTAAAAAAAGGGCATTGTTATTCAAAAAGGGCAATAATTTCTTTCTATGGGCTTTACACGTTCTATGAAAAGATATTGACAATTAGTGAAAGGAATTTTTTTTTTTTTTACTTTACTAACAGTAGCAAAGCAACCATATTTACTAATTTTTATTGATAAATTAACATGTATATAGAGTTATTGAGCTAATTAGCTTAGTAATTTATTTAAAATGCATGCATATATTAATAAAATAATAAATGTATGTTTTTAAGTGTCTGTAGTTATGATTTAATAATTAAAATGATTAATAATAATTATGATTTAATGATAGTGGAAGCAACTGCAAACTTTCAAAGACAACTGCAACAAGGGTGTGTGATGGCTATTTTCCCTTTTCCATATAAATCTATGTATTGACAGCAATGACAAACTAGATAAAAAGAGTTGAAAATTTAAGAAATCCATTGTACAGTTGAGAGAAAAATAAAGAAGGGTTGAGGAAAGAAAGGGCACTAATTTACATCTGGGGCAACAGGGTGGATTCTTTTGACTAAAAAGGCAGCAGGGTGCTGCACCCTGTTTACCCTGCCTAGAATGAGCTCTGGTTATATTACAAATTCTGACGCACAATTGTTCTTTATTTTCTGTCTTATACCCGATTATTGAATCGTTTCCCTTTTTTATATCAAGTTGTGTTTCTGTTTGATTTTTCGTTGAGGGTGCTAATTTCAATTTCTATAGTTACCTAGTAAACTTAAAACTATTACTTAGAGTATGATCTGAATGAATTGATTTAACTGTTTTTAAATTTTATTTCTTCACCTGGTTGCACCTAGCTGATTTTGTAAATAGGATAATTAAAAGTAGTGACATAACGAATAGTGATTCGGCCTCGTGTAAGAAAAAATTGGCTGAAAACCGAATATTAGGTTATAATTGCAAAATTGTTCCTTTTTCCCCCTTTTTTAAGAAAAAAATACAGTAGGGAACCGATTATCCGGAACGATCGGGACCATCGCTATTCCGGATAACTGATTTTTCCGGTTTTCTGACTCGCTACACAAAGCCCTTTTTTTATTGTTAAACCCAACTAAAAAAAGAAATTTTTTTTGGAAATAATCTTAAAAAGAAGAAAAAACGATGAAGTAATACACTAATGATTATTTCCAAAATGATAGTAAGGTGAAAATTTTTCAAAAAAGAAAGAAAAATCCTAAAATCTTAAGAGGAAAAAAAAAAATTTTTTTTAAATGGCCGGAAAATTTATTGAATTTCGTTCCGGTTTTTTGGTTTTCCGGTTTTCTGATTTCCGGATAACGGGTTCTGTACTGTACATTAATGAATATTGTTTTTTATTTATAAATAGGTTAAGTCTTATTCGTTATTGAAAAATCATAAAAACTTAGCTATATTATTGGTATGGGATAAAGGGGGGAAAACTATAATAGTTATCCATTAGAAATATTTAAGATAAGTAAAAACTAACAGCTATTTTAAGAAAAGAATCTGAAATTGTGAAATTTAAAAAAAAAAAAAAACTCTTGATTCTTAAAACAAAATTTCAATGCTGAAAATATTTTCCAGGAAAAAAAGTATCCATTAAATAGTATGAGATATAATGTATCAAAAATGCTGTACTATCATAAAAACATCCATAAGAAAAAGATTAAAACGAAACAGTAAAACAAAAGTATCTTATTGCCAAAATTTTTAAGCTGAACATCTCAATTTTCCAATCTTATTTTCACGAAAGTAAGAGCTTACATTTCATAATAAAGAAATCTAAGCTTGCTGTTCAGCATAGAATAATCTAATTTTAGATACGTTGCAAGTTTTAAAATGTAATAAATGTGTGCTAAAACTATTTCTAATAATGTATAGTAGATAATACACTTTTATATTTCTCTTTATTAAATTCAAACAAGAAAAAAATGGAAAAAATACTTTGCTAAACATTTGGCCAACTGAATAATCAGCAAAAAGGCCGAATAGTGGCCAAACATTCGTTATATCCTTAATTAAAAGTATTATCCAAAAAAAGTCTGCTTGGTAAAAACTTGCCTGTTCATAATTGTCTTAAATTGCTGTCTTTTGATAAATGACTAAATCGTAACTCATGTTGCACTTATAATAAGAAATACTTAGAGAACTAAGGAATTCTCAAATTTTATAATTGTGAAAGTGGATTTATTTAATTTGCAAAAGCCTGATATATACCTAATACCTGATATATACCTATAAATTCACTTAAAATAAAATTATAAAAACATTTAATTACATTGCAGCATTCTTTGCCCACGAATTTAATAATTAAGAATACTCTGCTGTTAATAAAGGAAAGATTTATTTTAAACTTCAAAATCACAGCAAAAGAAAGATCCTACTCACTCAAAAATTATTTACTTTGTAAAACTATCACCATGGCAGCCGCAAAAACTCTACTCGTTGCCATCTACTATTTGACTTATAATAAGTAAGTTATTTTACAAAAAGTATGGTGTGCATAAGCACTTAATTTCTTACATATAATGCTTACAAATTATGAAAGAAAATTTTTTCATTCAATGCATTGCTTAGTTATGTTATGAGTTGAGTTTGTCAAAGAAGTTTTAGAAAACTTATAAACTTAGTTTTAGATTAAAGTACCAAATTGTAAGCTAAACTCATTGATTGGTATTATGGGTAGATACAGTCGTGATTTTGTGGGATGCTGTTTTCCGCCTTACTTTTTCTCTTGTCTAAAATAGGTATATTATCATTAATTTGTTGGCTATCTATGTTTTTTTTTTAGGATTTTAATTTCTTTTTCCTGACTGTTTAAATTATATTTTATTTTAATGCATTTGCTTTTTAGTAATTATTTATTCTGACAGAAAATGTTAGGTAAGATATGTAGACGTTCAATAATATATTAAACTATAACGTTCACCGTTGTTATGAATTCTACTGTTTGTTTTTCCCTCTTGTAAATTTTTTTTATCCTTTCCTTATTTTGAAATAGTTTATTTTAAGGGTGTTTAACTTTTTTTTTAAATAAAGGATTTTGATCATATATTTTTTTGAACAGAGTAGCTTTTATGGCTTCTTTTAAATATCTAAAACCAGCCACACACCAAAAAAAATGAAACGTTTAAATGTATGTCAAGTAACATATTTCTTTATAATCATATTAATTTTTTTGACATGGCTCAAACTAGAGGAATGAATGAGTGGAAGAACAACACTGGTGGCTCTCACTATTGCTATGAACTGAAGTCTAATCACTCAGAATGCAAATGAATTTGGTTGTCAGAATGAACCTAGAAAGTGAATAGAATGAGAAAAGTCTTAAGAATGTTTGTCCCGGTTCAGAGCTCTCTTGTTTGTCACTCTTTCAAGTCTTTTGTGTGCACAGTTACTATTTTAAGTCATGAATAGTGGGGCTCTTACTTTTGACCATGACATAATTCTGTAATGTCGTGGACAACAGGTAATATAAAATTCTTCAGGATAAATTTCATAATTGAAGTGCTTGGGGATTAAATCTACCTACAATTCTTTTTCTTTCTTTTTGTTTGGGTGGAGGGGTAGAAATCTAAACATTAATAATTTTATAGAGGTTTTTTTTTTCCTTTAAGGATTAAGAAAGTGCAATTTCAAAAAATGAGTATTCTATAATTTTTATTTTTGATGTCCATTAAAAATATATAAGGCTATATATTCAATTATATCCTTCAATTAAGTAGCAAATGTATGTAGTATAATGGTATCTTTCTTTTTATTAATCCTTAGATTAGCTTATCTAGTTTTTCATTGCCAAGTGTAAGATATATATTTAAAACACATTTTTTTAATGTTCTTTCGGAACAGGCTTGGCAGTTTTGTTTAATGATAGTATATTATTTTTTAAACATTCTGATAAAAATTAAATCATAAATGTAATTTTTCTTAAGTAAAAATTTTTACAATAAAATTTTTTTTGGCAAATCTAAATACATTATTCGATGAAACGTTTTGTTAAATCTCCTTAGCAACTTATTTAATCGGGGTCTCCTCTAATTTTTCTTTGTAAAGTTTTATTTTAAAAATATGTATATGCAGCAATTTCTTAACATAGAATATTTTTCTGAAATTCAAATTTTATACTAAAAAATAACTGCAATTAGAAGGTTGAGGAAAATAGATAATTTTTAGTCTATCTGACAGCTTTATATTGTCTTTTCTATTAAGGAATCTATTCTTTGTTTGATCTTAGTTCCTAGCAAATAATATAATCAAAGTTATGCCATGCTCTTTTGCATATGCGACCAAGCAGATGTCGTTCTACTATATTGTGTTTAGTATCTGCAGTAAAGCAATTATCTGTTTGAAGGAGGGGAAATTATTTTTTTAAATATAGTGCCCATTGTGCAGCTCTACTGCAGCATAAAGTACAAAAGTACCATTAAATTCATTATGAGTCAAATTTAGGTATCTCAAGTTTTTATAAATCTGTTTTTTGTTGTATGTTGGGGTACACACTTCTATTTAAAATAATATTTTAGAAGAAAAAAAATCAGAATTTAAACTGATTAATTTTTTTGCATGGGGAAACCATCCTCTTTTTTTATTTAGTTACTCTATTAATTTTTTTCAGTTATGTGATATAGTTAAGTTTTAATTTAATTTTTAAAAATTTATATAGGATGCTATAAAGTATGAAAATGGACGTGATCTTCGAGGACAAACAATTGTAGTGGAATGGGCTAGGGGCACATCTAGTCGCCCACCTCTTCGAAGTAGGGTGAGTATCTTATGTTTGTTACACATTAAAGGTTTGCAAGATTTTGGATGCATATAAAAAGATTTTTTTCACTAGATTATGTATGATACTCGGTGATAGGTTTGAAATGATGCCAATCTTTCTGTATTGTAATTTTTAGTTTTCCATTTCAATCTTAATCGCCCAGAGTATTCAGATTTTCATATATTAAAACTAGATTGCAATTTTCAATATTTTTGCATGACAGTTAAAATAAAGTAATCGCTTTATCTTAAGCATACTTCAGGTAACTAATAATAAAAGTTGGGAACTATATTCCGATTTTAACATCACTATTAATTAAAATTTTTAGGGAATTTCAGGCTTAATAAAGGCATGTATGCAGACCGGGCAAGGCATGGGTGTTTCTTTCCCTCCTGTGTTCTATGTCCTTTCTCTTTTGTGTGTGAATGTGACCCGCCCTATAAACGGGTTGTGGTAGTGTGACGTGGGCGACGCTGTTCCACCGCCGTGGCTTCGCCACAGGTGCCCACTGGGTAACGAAAAGAGAATTAGCAGTTCTGGCACTTTCTGTGGCCAATGGACAATAGCTCCAANCTGGTAAATAGGGAAGCTAGATAATGGGGCAGATGATGAAAATAATGAAAGATCTAGGAAGAAAAGTGAAACGAATTTTTTTCTAAATGGCGTAATTCGAAGCTTTTTCCAAAATGCAAGAAATTCGTGAATTTTGAAATTGATTTATAGAATGTGCGAATTTCTCGTGGTAATAATTTTTTAATGCGAGAAAAGAAGAAAATATGCGAGATTCTCGCGCTGTAGTGAAAACACTGCCCATTATGGCGGTCCTGAAAGGGTGGATACCACTTCTGGAGAACTGCTCATCGGGAAAACTGATTATGCAGCTCATAGGAAATAAAAATATATATTCCAAGCCAACGGACTCTAAGCCTTATACAGTTTGAAAAGAAAGCAAACATTGAAATTATTATTAGCTATTAAATTTTTATCCATATTTTTAAATTTAAATAAAAAATTAATCTCTAAAAGTAGCTGTATTACTAGCATCTTTTGTAGTATACTTTTTCTAAACTGATGTGTTAAAGACTATAACTCTGAGATTAAATTAATGATGTGACTGTTTGTATCTCTATTTCCCTTAGAGTATTTATCTGATGTTATGTAATTGTATTTTGTATGCATATTATTTCCATAATTATATATAAATTTATTATTTTTAGTTATTAAACTTTTTTATAAATTGTAGACCAGTGCAGAGTGTTACCGCTGTCATCGTTACGGTCATTGGGCTCGTGATTGCCCTGAACAGGATAGGAGATACAGAGGCGGAGGTGGAGGTCGGTATTCTGGTTCAAGATCAAGCTCAAGAAGGAAAAGGTAAGCCTAATTTTCTTTTTATATTGTCTATGATTAATTTCTTGTTTGTTGGTTGTTTTAAATGATTAGTGTACATTAAAAGTTTTTGTCATTTTAATTCTCAACAAAAAATTGTTAACTAGTGATATCTTAACACCACTCTGATCTAAAGGTTTGCATACAATTAATTTGTGTAAAGGGTATGTATGATAATTCTCAGTGTTCAATAGTATTTATTTTCACAGGATTTAAAGTTTGAGGATTTCGATTCTTATTCACATAGTTTATTAAGTTCATATTGAGATTCCTATTCCTGTGATTTAAAAATCTCACATGATTTTTTTTAAGCGATTAAAATCAAGGGTTAGAATTTGTATTTAGGCGATTTGAAAAGTATGTATCAATGATCACTTTTTATACCGTTTTAATATTTAACATCAACTGATTTAGTTCATTTTTATTATCGAAATTAATTTTTAAATTGTTTTCAACAGTAATTCTGTGAATAAAGATAATTAAGAAGTTCAGTTCTGTATCTAGCCTACTTATAATTCATAACATATTTATTGCATTTAAATTCAATATTTGTACAGATAATTAATATATTTTTATCTAATTTTTTTGTACCCATTTTCAGTTTTTTTTTCCACTTTTTTTTTATTGCTTGAGGAAAGTCTAAATCTTTATTATGATAATACTATGAAAAATAAATATTCTTATAATTTTGATTTTTATTCATTTATATTTTGTCAGTAAAAGGAAATATATTTCTGAAAATCAAAATTGGAACTTAAAATGGTTTGAAAGTAGAAATTCACTATGATCAATGTGTATATATATGGGGCAATCCATACAAAATTTACACCCATGATACAAAAATGATATAAATAGACACATATTTTTGCGTTTTTGTTTAAATTGCATATTTTTGACTATACGAATTTTTGAAAATTTTGCTTTTTTGCGCGCACGATTTTACAAGTAATTTTTAAAGTATTGCAATCCAACAACAAAAATATTTAAATACACTTTCTTGAGATGATTTTTCTCAAATTTTAAGAAAACCAACCTTAAAATATAAAATTTTTTGAAAGGAAAAAAAAAAAAAAAAAAACAATTTCTTTTTTTCGCAATTTGGACATTTTTGATTTCTTTTATATTTCGACAGTGTGAATTATAATCAATAATGTTATTTATATCTTTTGAACAAAGTGTCTTACCATTCCAAAAATTTGGAATTAATAACATTATTGATTATAATTCACACTATCGAAATATAAAAGAAATCAAAAGTGTCCAAATTGCAGAAACAAAAAATTTTATATTTTAAGGTTGGTTTTCTTAAAATTTGAGAAAAATAATCACCTCAAGAAAGTGTATTTAAATATTTTTGTTGTTTGATTGCAATATGTTAAAAAATTACTTGTAAAGTCGTGCATTCAAAAAAGCAAAATTTTTAAAAATTCGTAAAGTCAAAAATATGCAATTGAAACAAAAGCAAAAATATTTTTGATTTATTTTCAATAAAGAACAATAAAAAATAAAAAAAAATCATATCATTTTTGTATCATGGGTGTAAATTTTGTATGGATTGCCCCATAAATATGCCTCTGCATATCCCCCCCCCCACCAAGCTTCAGCTTTTATCATGAAGCCACAATCCAATCACCTTTGATTGTTGTAACATGCCAAGCCTGCCATAGTGTTACAATTATATTTACAAGGTTGAAAAAAAATTTTTTAATTTTTATTTTGGTTTAAACTGAGATTTTTTATTTGGTGAAAATGAATAATAATTTAAATTTACTGAACCATTCTTAAGTATTTCATAGTATTTAACTACTATTGATTAATATTTTCAATGAAAATTAAAACATATAAATTTTTTTCTTTAAATAGGGTCAGGTGGAAGAAAGTGGGTATAAAATAGAGCTTTTTTTAAAGAAGGTTCTGAAACCATTTCATTAATTTGATTTTACTGAAAATTTTGCTGCATTTTATTTACATTGGATTCATATCGATAAAATATGAGGCTCATATTATCAATTTTTTAAAAATTTTCTTACATGTTTTTATATACAAACATAACCCTGTTTAGGATAAAGTAGGTATAGTTTTAAAATTAGTATATATTTTATTAAAAAACTTAGTAAATATTGTTTTTGAAATAAAAGTACTCTTAAATAAATATATTTTGATTATATTTAGAAAAATTAAATATTGAGAAATAATAATTTTTTTTAAAGCATTAATTTTCACGGCTATCAAAATTAGGTTTTACTTTGAATACAGTAAATGTGCAAATTTATTCGAAACATAAATGAGAGTATAGATTAATATCTAAAGTGATAATTAAAAGTGCTTTTACTGTTAATAGCAGAAATGAATTTTTTATTTAATTTAGTTAAAGTAAATTGTATTGTATTCCATGAAAAAACTGCCATATTTATTAAAAAATTGTGTCATCTATACCTTTAAATATGCTTGCTAAGTTGCATTGATTAATATAAAATATGGAGTATTAGATACTTATCAAAACTAGCACAGGATAAAATAAATCCCTATCATACAACACTAAGTTAAGCCTCACCCACTTTACCCCGCCTCAGAATACAATTATAATAAACAAAATTTTAAAATTTATAAAAATTTCTATGTTGATCTGTTTTTTAGATGTCCCTCTACCAGTTTGAACTAAAATTAATAGTTTTTGACTGTTTTTAATTATAAGAAAGTTCATAAACAGCTTTAACTAACATACATTATAAGTTGATCGTAAACAGATAGTTTGTAAAGATAATAATTTTTTTTTTTTTGTTAGTTTACAACTGTAAATCTTGCCACAATCTCAGTAAATGTCTAAAAAAAAATAAAATTAATTATCTCAACTTCGTAGATGTTTTGTATTAAATGTATAGATGTTTTTTATCATCTACCCACTTTATCTCACCTGACCCTATGATTCTAAATTGCTTTTAATTCTACTTTATATTCAAAGTACATGTTAAAATGTGATGTCTCTGTTTTTCTGTAATATGAATATACAGTATTATTTATTTAATATCATTATTTAACTGTATAGAATTCATGATATTAGTTTTAAATTATATAATAATTTTCTTTCTTGGGTCCATTGAATCATTACAGATTATAATATATTTAAGGCAATGTTTTGTATTATATATAAGCAGAGATAATTGTGCTCAGGAAAAAATCTGGATTTTTCCCTAACTGCGGTCTGGAAGTTTCCGGAAATCATCGATCACATTTATGTATAAAAATTCAAGAATATTTTATTTAGAGATATTAGAACAAGACCATGGCACAGAATAGATCAAGATGGCAAAAACTTATTGGGACGACCTTGGCCATGCATAGGCTGTAGTGCCCAAAAAAAAAAACTAGAATTTATACTTGGCATCTTTCATTTGTAAATATTCTTTCTGGTAGAATACTAAATATGATAAAAGATAAAAATAAACTTGTACATAATTATTCATTAAAATTATGCTGTATATAATTTATTTAGAATTCAGTGTTTTGAAAATATCAATGATTTAAATTTATAAAGACATTATGCGTCTTTAATGATTTTACTCAAGAAATTTTCCGGATTTTTGAGTTGGACTCACAATCCCCCCTGTATAAGGCCATATAAAGAAATAATGTACTCTATTGCTAATTATAAATAGTTATTAGTATGAAGGTGTATTAACTGAATTATTTTTCTTAAAAGAACAGTACAATTAAAATTTCCTAAGTATTGATCTCAAACTGTTATGAGTTGCTCAGTGTTCTATGAATAGAATTCTACTGGAAAAATTTAAAAAAAAAATTTTTTTTTCAGTTAAATTCAATTCAATAAATTCAATTCAGTTAAGTTTAATTCAATTAAAAATAGGTTATTTTTGAGAATTTTTCTTTTCTTAAGTTTTCAAATGAGGTGCTTTTTTCACCCTCTGATTCACAAGAAAAGCATCTTTGATATGTAATTCCATAGAAAACAAAACATCTTAAAAAATGTTTTTAGAAAGGATAGAAATTCCTTACATGAAAAGTCTATCTGCGATAACTCTGCAGCAATTTCATCCAGATTCTGAATCTGGGGTATAGTGGTGTATGTTTTTTATTAATCTTCCACCATATCATACTTGAGGTTAGCCTCCTCAATCAGCTACAAGTACGTTATAAAATGGCTTTTATCACATTTTATGTAAGAAGGGGTATGTATTTTCAAATTCTCACTCCTTCTAAAATATTTCTAGCAAAGAAATTAAATAATGTTTGTATTCTTTAGATATTTTATCATGTTTGTATTGTCAGATATTTTTTAAACATTAAATGTTAAGCATGTGATGAGGAAAGTGCAATGCCTATAGGCAGTAAACAGAATATTCATGGTGAATATTGCACAGGGGCCATCTGATGCTTCAGTACATAATGTGTCAAGCATTATGATTATATTGTAGGTGGGAGGGAAAAAAACCACCCCTAAACAATATACTATTAAATTTTAATATTTTAAATTGTTAAATGGTTATGATTTTGTTAAAAAATATGTTACAATAATATTTTTACTTGTCCTGTGTTTTTATAAAAAATATCCTTTTTTAAAAAAAAAAAAAAAATTGTTACTGCCCTAAATGTTACTATCCGTGAATGTCCAAGACATCTTTCCTTCTAAAAAGGGATTGTAATTCTACACTGGGTTATAAGAAAACTGAGCATTATGCTTAAGCTGAGGCATTTATTTCTTGGTACCCCACCCTTATTAAACTGGTTAAAGAAGGCAAACTACTGGGTCTAATACAGGGCTAAAGAATGAATAGAAGAGCTAGGTCACTTCTTTAAAGAGACTTGCCATTCTGATTTCAGGCAGTGACGTCACAGCGGCGCAGCATAAACTTTTCGTTTTAAAAATTAAATGTTTCAAATGTAACTTCTTTTAAACTTATTTCAGAAACATTCATTGTTTTCCGTAAATTTTTTTATTTTGGGGCAATTATCTTCTCCTCTGGTTGTAAGAACTTAACACCGAAATATCACCTGCAAAAATTATTATAAAACATAAAATGAGAAGACTTAATTTTTTATGTTTTACTTCAGAAAATATAAAGGTGACAGCAAAGATTAGATGCAATTATAAGATGTATTAGAAGAATTTCTGTTTATAAAAATGCACGTTTTTCATTTAGATGTTTAAGAACTTTTATAATCATTGAAATCGATACCATCTCTTAAGTTTAAACAGAAAAGAAGAAAAAATGTACAAGGTCAAAGAAAATAAGATCCTGAACTTCAAAAATAAAAGTTAATATTGATTAAAAATTTGTCCAATTTCATAATGTATTTTTTAATGTCATTATTCAAAGTATTTATGTGTTTTAATTATAATGCCTTAATTTTAAATACTTATGTGTAATATTTCCATTATGTTCTCAAAGATTATTTTTTTTAGTAATTAGCATTTAAGGTTCTTGTTTCTTAGTGATAATGTATAAATATATTGAAATTAGACAACCCAATTAATAAAACTATTCTTATCAAACAATATATATTTATAAAAGTGCATTTATATGTTTTGTTTTATTTAATAGCAAAAGTTAAAAACTTAAATTAGAAGATAATAATGAAACGATGAGAACAATCATTTAGAAATTTTTCTAACTTTAAAATGTTATTTTTTAATACTATAAGAAAATGTATGAATACTATATTTTTGAACCGAAATAATTTGTTAAGAGTGTAAAGTTTGACAGCTATTATCAGAAAAGTGTCAAACATTCAACTCATTTCTTACAGAAAGTATAAACAGCAAAGTTTTCATATCCTTTAGTTGTGATTTTTGAGATCTGTGTGCAGCGTGACGTCATGCGGTTGGTAATCGCAGCTTCGTCTTTTAGTAAGGAATGAACCAGTCCTTCTCAATCTTCTCTTTAGCCCTGGGTCTGATATACATTTAAATGAAATAGAAATTAACTCATTTAATTAAAAATAAGGCAGTAATAATTTGCTGTATTATAGGTTTATAATTTAGCTTTTTTCTAAATTTTTATAAAAAGTATTTATGAAATTTTGAGCCAAGAAAAGTGTAGACTCAGCTCTTAATAAGCTAATTTTATTGGGACAAATCAAATTTGTCTCTAATATAAAGAGGTTTTAGCTTATTTTAAAGAATATGGTTAGCAAAGTGTGAACATATATATCTGAGTTTTCCCACTTTTTTAGGGAAAGGTGCTGGGTAAAACACTTTAGCTTGACAATTTATTTTTATTGTGACAGATCACTGTAACTAAGCATAAGGGTGAGTAATAATCAAGTGTTTAAATATTTATTTGCTTTAAATGGCATTGCAAGGATCCTGGATAGAATCTATGAACTGTTGACTAAAATTTTCTGCTGTAAAAAAAGAAGTGGTAATAGAATTAATATACCTTGCTTTAATCTATTTTAATTTTCCAATTGAGTAATGCTGGTATGTTTAATGGGTGGTAGGTACAGTTCTAGTCGGAGTAGGAGCTCATCTAGAGACAGGTGGAGAAGGCGCAGAACTCCAAGTCAAGTTCATTCTCCCAGCTACAACCGCTCTAAGCGACCAAAGAAGTCATCTCCTGGAAGTTCACGATCAAGGTGATTAATAATATTTCATTGAATTTTTGGAAATGAAATTTTATAAGACTCATTATCTTTCATGGTGTTGTCCCTAAGCTTTTTTAGAAGGGTGGCCCACCCTGCCTGCCCTTTGATGTGTGTCCTCTTTGCTCTTTTTGTAAGAATAAGCTGCCTAAAAACACTCCTTTTTTATTCATATTCCATTTAGTTTCTTTTTTCAAAGGGGGAGTATATTAATGAATTTTACTAGTGATTTTAAGTACCTCTTTTTTTAAAAGAAAGAATCTATATATTGTCATAATTTTCAGTTTCAATTATTAAAAAAAAAAAAGGCTTTCAAGTTTATCAGTGATTACTTTTTAGTTTGCTTTTTGAAAAAAAATTTTGCACAGTGATTGTCTTTTAGCATGCCTTTAATAATTTAACTATAAATATAACTATTAAACTATATATATTGTTCTTTTAATTTGATAATGGGTGAGAATTACTTTTTGAAATATACACATGAAATAGAATAAGAGGGCAATTTAAAAATTATTGAGGATTAAATTCAGTTATTACATACTCATTTGACAAATTTTAACAGTTTTAAGTGAGTGCTCTTTTCTGTGACCTTGCCCTTTTTTATACCGATGGTGAACTGTCTTTTATTTTGATTTATCTAGATAATAAGTAGTGTTATGAATAATACTAACATACATGAAGTGTTATGTGAATATTTCTGATGGTTTTATCTCTTAATGACTTTTAATGGTAATGTGAATGTTATAGGAGTCATTTAAATATAATGACAGCTTTATTTCTTATAAATATATTTTTGCTAAAAATCTGTCAATTTTTATGCATCCTTTGATGCTTTTAATCCGAAAAAAGGTTCTTTATACATTTTTTTGTGTAAATAGTGGCAAGTGAAAATAGTAGTTGAGCATGAATATTGGTTTTATATATAATTGTTTACAAACATTAGTTAAACATAAATATTGAATACAACATGTTGAATATATGAAATTCTAGGAATTAAAAAGGAAAGGGTGCTTCCCCACAGAAAAGGGTGCTTTGAGTTTCAAAAATGCACTCACCACCGTTACAATTTTTCTAAATGTGTAATATTGTGCAATAATAAAATTTGACCTTCAATTATATTTGTATTTCACAAAGTAATTCTCCCTTATTATCAAAATAAAAGAAAAATTTCAAGCTTTTAAGAAACAACTTGAAAGCTTTTTTTTTACATTTTAAACTGAAAATTTTTTTAAATTTAAAAATGCATTTTAAAAACTTTTTTAAAATTACAAAAATATTCCTTATTCTACTTCTTCCCCCAAAAAAGAAACCGATAAAAGTTTAACCAATTAAGAATAATTCTAAGTAAATATTTGTATTAGTTATCGAAATTAATTTATTCTGAAATAGTTAATAATTAGTTTTTCTAGTATGTAGTTTTTATTTAAACAGTGAATTAATTTTTTTTGTAATAAATTAAACTAAAAATAATAAGTTCACATTTTTCTATTTGTAAGAGTGCATGTTTATATTTATTTAGGAAAATACGACATAATCCATTTAAAAATAAGACATCAATGTTCTTAACATTTTGTATAAAAGTAAAATAAAAAAGTTATTTTTTTTCAACAGTGTTTATATGATTGAAACTTTCAACATCTTTGTTCTGTGTTAAATTTTGTCTGTTTAAATTTAACCGTATACTTATTGTTAAACAATTGTACTGGTCATTTTTAAACTTTAAATACTTTCCGTTCTTTTCAGTGTCTTGAAAAAAAGGATACTTTTTCCTAAAGAATTTTCAACTCTAGTTAAAAATCTAATCTAATATTAATCTTTAAAAAATTTAATCCAAATTATTGAAAGAAAAAATCCTATGTTAATATAACTAGCCAACTACCCTAGCAGCAAAATAACTAGGACCAATATTCTTTAATTTTTGGCTCAATAAGGGTTCAAAGCACCATTATTTTTCAAATATTGGTCCTATATAGAATTGTCAGATTCACCCGATATTTTATATTCATTATTTAGCCAATATTGCTCCCTTGGTGCATGTTCTTATTGGCCCCATATTGAGCTAATTTTGAGCCCAACTTGGGCCAAGTAAGATTGTTGCAAGGGTAGAACTATATGATATGTAACTAATCAACATACGAAAAATTAATTGAAGGAAGGAAATTAAAAATGAAAGTTCAATAATTATCATTATTTATTAAATAATTATCAGTATCTAAATAAATCAGAAGTAGACTTTCCATTAAAACAGGTGGTTCAGAAAACGAAACTTTTCCTGAAAAAATAAAATAAAGATAGTGATGGCTTATTTTTACACAAACTGCAAGGCAGAACTAAAGAGAATATAAAAAGGGACTGGTTTATCCTTACCCAAAGCTGAAGCTATGATTTCTCACTTCATGGCGTCATCCCGCACACAGAACTCGAAAATCACAACTAAAGAATGTGAAAACTTGGTTATACTTTCTGTAACAGAAGAGTTGAAATGTTTCTGATAATAGTTGTCAAACTTCACACTGCCCACAAATTATTTCTGTTCCAAAGTATTGTATCCATAAATTTTCTTGGTATTCCTAATAATATTAATAAGATAACATTTTAAAGCTAGAAAAATGCCTCTACATGTTTGATTATAGTTTTCTAATTTTAGCATTTGCTGTTAAATAAAAGAAAGCATATAAAGACACTTTAATTATTGTATATTGTTCAATAGCAAAAATTTATTTATTCGTATGCCTAATTTTAGTATGTTTTTTATATACACTCGATTTCCCGAATTTTTCAATATCTCGAAGAGAAAAAATTCCCTTCAAATTTTCTATACACTCACTGTTCCCTTCAAATTTCCTATACACTCACTGATAACTCAATTTTTTTTTTCCATAAATAGTGTAGATTTTTTTTCTAAAATTAAAAAAAATATTCCAGAAAACAATTTAAGAATGGCTGACAAGGCATGGAATCAGTGGCGTACGCAGAATTTTTTCAAGGGGGGTGTTCATAATTTTCTGAAACTACTAAAAGAAATTCGAATCTGTAATAAAGCACTATTATTTCCCTAATTTAGACCAATAGACAATTTTGACTTTTTATTTAGACAACATTGTTTAGTTAAATTTTGATTTGATTTTTTAAATATAAGAGTAATATCTTCTGAAAAAAGTCCAGTGTCCTATGGGTGAAAGTAACACCTTGAAGGCCACTGTCACATTCATCAGATTTTGTTATGCTAGAAACGTTTTCTTCGACGGAAGTATCACATTTCTGTGCAACAGAAAAACTTACATTGGTACTAGATGCTGTCATCTCACTAATTTCAGGTCGTGATTTTTTTCTCAAAATAATTAAAAATTGTTAAATTCTTGCGTTTTGACATCCTAAAGATCCAAGAACAGCAAATATATATATATATATTGGTACAGAAATATCCGCTATGCTACTATCTCAAAGATTCGAGCTAGAATAAATAACTTCAACGAGCACAGTATCTCCAATGGTATTGTTACTGATTTCTTCACTAGTCGAAATAGTGGCGGCGACGGGTTCGGCAGTTGAATGAACTTATTGTTAAGACAAAACAAAACAGATTTAGCGACAAGCGGCAGATATAACTCTTAGTCTGACTAACTAACTTCACTGTACCCCGTTCCCCCTTTTATATAATTTTTCACCGCATCTCCAAAATTCTTGAATTGTCTCAAAGACGACAGAACGTCTAGGATTCCCGAATCATTGCGTCAAGACCTCGCGAATGACAGCCAGTCCGTAACAGTATCGCGTGAATTTGGTTTCAAAAGTAACACCCTATTATAGTAAATGTTTTTTCAGTATTCTGAGAAATACCATGAAAAAAAAAGTAGGCATAAGGCTAATTAAAATATATAGTTTTAAAAAATAGTAGCTCACATAATTTCTACTAAAATTTTTATTTTTGCCATTTTGTCTGAGCTCAAGGGGGTGTTTAAACCCCTCCCTTGCGTACGCCACTGCATGGAATGATGTGTCTTCCTCTATGATAATGAATGGCTTCAAGTCTGGATTCATTAAAGATCATGAAAGTTGTCAAACAATCAATATCGTTAATTCTGCTGAAAACTGCACCGAAAGTGATTGGAACAGATTGACCCGACTCATGAAGCTTGATGACATGGAATTTCATGACTTTGTAAATGTAGATGATGCAGTAACAGTGTGTGGTCAGTGGGATGACAATGATATCGCTCAAACGAAAGCTTCTTGTGAACTATCAGAAGAAGATGAGGGACTCGAAGATTTACCGCCCAATGTTACTAACAAACAAGCACTTTCTGCAGTGGACACTGTAAGGAGATTTATTTAGAGACAGCCTCTAATACATTTTTTATAACTCCTTTGATGTCACCTTTATATTTCTGTGGTAAAACATGAAAAATGACGTTTTGTGTTTAATACTAATGATTACTAGTCTCTATTGCACAAACCAGGATTGCCACAAGCGACTAAGGCTGAGGGCTAGGTGGCAAAGAGAAGACTCATCTCTCCCTCATTAGTCGGCGTACGACAGACGCGTGGGATTTTAAAAGAAATGTTCCCTGTTTCAATGTCATTGCTTTTCTTTTACATTACGCACGCGAACATATAAAAGATAGTGCATATATAGTTTTTTTAATTTATTTATTTTTTTGTATGATGTGACTTTAATTATTAATATTACTGAAGAGTTTTAAAGTTATTTACTGTTCATTATTTTAATTGAATAATAGTTTTTATCTATTTATTTTTTGTTGTTGTATAATTATGTTCTATTGAAGAATAAAGAATCAAAAAATAGCTGAAATGATAAAATATGTTTAATATACATACTGTAACTGCCATATTTCTCTGAAATAAAGGAAGTTTGTGCGCAATGCTTACTGCAATCTCAGAAATGTAATATATTTTTCGTTGAACAAGCGATTTAAAAATAATGTGAATAACTATTAATACTGCTTTTGAATTTGAAACAGTTACTTAATATATATTATTTTAAATCGATTCGTTGAGTGACAATAGTTTTTTATTCTTGTATAATCATTTCCTATTGAAGAAAAAAGTAACATAAAAAAACTGAAATGATGGAAAAAATTAACTGTACATAGCAAAACTGCCAGATTTCTCTAAAATAAAGGAGGTTAGTGCGCAATGATGATCGCTCTCTTTGAATCGCAATATGTTCATTAATGAAACGATTTAACAATAATGTTAATTTAATTATTAATATTGCTTTAGAATTTTAACTAGTTATTTACTATTCATTATTTTAATTAATAAGTTGAGACAACATAGTAATTTTTTTTGTAAAA
>NC_092211.1:89236337-89354911 GCF_043381705.1 Parasteatoda tepidariorum
AAAAAAAAGTCAGAAAAATCACGAACCCTGCTTGCAACGGACTGTCCCGAGTATATTTTACATTCCTTTTATTTTTATACAAAACGTAATAATAGTAAAAAAGTTATATTTCAAAGATTACTATTCTTATAAAGAAAATAGAACAGGATAAAAAGAAAAAAAATACCTTTAAATAAGAGATAAACTCATGGGTAAACATATCTTTTATTATTTTTAAGCTATTACGAGTATTAGTATCCGTTTATTAGTTCGTCTATAAATGCCTATTAATGCTTAAATAAGATAGCGAACAAATTTTAATCCATAAGAAAACTGATCATTTCGGGACTATTAAATTTATTTTTTAATAATAAATAATGCGGAGTTTAAAATCAAAACACTCCTATTACAAAATTAAAAAAATAAAAACAGACATTTTTACGAAATCACAGCGCTTTATAGAACCAATAGCATTTTAATTTTCTATGTTCCCTAAAAATCACTCCCTTTAATGACCCCGGGTCGAGGCACACGTAGGCACAAGCCATTTTACATGCAGAAAGGTAGACCTCCTGGCCGTCTGTGGTCAATGGCACGTGGCATCTGGTTGATATCCATGTCTAATGACGGAGGGCTTTCCTTCAACTTTGCGAGGTAGTTCTCTCCGTAAAATGCAATTATTTTTGGTATAAGGCGACTAAAGCAACTTTTTTTGCCTGAAAAGGCTTTCTAAACTCCTAGCGATGTTTTTTTTTTTTTAATGAAGCATAAATTGAGTGGAAAACCTGCACCCCACAAGATAGTTTCTGAACACACTGAATTTTTTTTTTTTTCTTAAAGAAAAAACATTTGAGTCTTCACTTTTTAATTCGTTCAATCTGCACAGATTTCATTGTAAGTCTATTTCATTTCTCAATCGCCTTTTCAATGATTATTGCTACGAAATTCTGCATGATTTAAAGAAAAAAATTTTATATGATATTACGAACCGTGAATTTCGAATTTGAGTAATCACTTTTCATATATATAAACATTTACGTTTATATAAAAATTATCATATCTGCCACCAACTTGACTGAATGGATCATGGTATGGCAATTAAGTCATTAACAAAATTTTAGTCATATTTTTGATGCATTTTTGTTCTTACTTAGGCAACTATTTTCCTAGTTTTTGGCTACTAAAAGCAACTAATTTGTTCATTTTTTCTGCGGCAACCCTGACAAACTGATACTTGACTACTAGTGGAAAATTTTTGCAATCAGACCAGAAGAAAATTACCTCAAATTAGGAAAACAATGAACATATTGAAGTAATTTTCAAAAATGGATGTTAGTTACAAGCAAAATGCTTTATTTTTAAAGAGGGTTGATGCAGTGCTGCTGTAGCGTCGACTGAAATCGGAAGCTCGGAGCAGCAAAGGAGTGACCTAGCCCTAGCTTCTAAAAACACTTAGGGAGAGCACTAGATTATGCTACTGTTAAATGATTTTTATTTTATAAGAAAGAAAAGCATTTGTGTTTAACTGATAATTGGTTGTTTTAGTGTTTTTTGTATAAGAAATGAAAAATAATGAATTGTAAGGAAAGAATTGTTGCTAAACTGTAAGGGCTCTGCATATATAAATATTAATTTATTTAACTGCAGGGTATCAACGCACCTGGTCAGTTATAAATTTCAACCTTAATTAAAATTTGCTATGGAAAATCGCACTTCATTTTTGCTGTTAGAGCTCTTAATCCTGCTTTTGCTAGTTTCCTGGTTTCTTATGTTGAAAGAACATTCTATCCCCATTGCTTTTAGTCATTTAGGCTTCCCATCATGATAGCAAGATAGTGCAGGTTGTTATGTGCTGGGCGTATTGCTCAAAAAGTTCAAAAGCGTACTTTCTTTACCGAAAACTAAATATTTTTCAAATTTGCTTCAAATACAAAAAATAATCAAAATTGGCTATAATAATAATAAAACAGGTGACTCCTCACTTTCCTGGGTTCTCATCAAGAATAGAAGTACAATTCTATGCTGCAATGAGTCAGTAAATTGCCACATGCGAACTAAGAAATACAACAACGCCTACAAAAATAATGTTTGTTTTCCTTTTAAATTTAAATGAATTGCATGTGTGTTTCTTTTATACACTAATTTTCTTTTTCGCATGTTGTAAATAATCATCTCATTAGAAAAGCGTGAAATCCGTAGCAATAAAAATTTCACTACTCTTAAGTTTTTATTTATTAGAGAACTCAATTATATTTGGAGGCTAGATTTTTAAAAAAGTATTAAGTGAGGGGCATTAAATATTTTAAATGCAGTAAAATATCTTTTGTTTAGTTATGTACAAAAATTCAGATTTGTCATTCCAAAAAACATTAATTTATCTCTTAATGATTTTATTTACAAACAATTGAAATAAAAAATTCACTTATCTCAGAATTATTAAATTTTATGAAAGTTGAAACCATGTAATAATTTTGACAAAAATGTTTAGCTTCAGTACTCATTTTATTTACATTTTAAAATTATGGATAAAACATTTTTTAATCATTTCATTCAAGAAATACTAAACCAAGTAACAAATAATAAACATTTTAGGGGCCATTCACTAAATTACATTGTAATGTGAATTTATTAGTTTTCTAAGTTTACTTTATTCTTTACATATCGTCAATAAATTCGGTATGATCAATAATACAGTACAGAACCCGTTATCCGGAAATCGGAAAACCAAAAAACCGGAACAAAATTCGATAAATTTTCCTGCCATTTTTTTTAAAAAAAATGTTTTTTTCCTCATAAGATTTTAGCATTTTTCTTTCTATTTTGAAAGATATTTACCTTACCATCATTTTGGAAATAATCATTAGTGTATTACTTCGTTTTTTCTTTTTAAGATTATTTCTAAATATTTTTTTTTTTTCAGTTGGATTTAACAATAAAAAAAAAACTGCCTTTTGTAGCGATTCAGAAAACCGGAAAAATCAGTTATCCGGAATAGCAATGGTCCCGATCGTTCCGGATAATCGGTTCCTTACTGTATTAATCTTGTTAATGTTTTGCTGAATATGCTTTTATAAATAACTTAAATCTGAATCTAAAAAATACACTTTTTTAATAATAGTTAAATTTATAATTTTGAATTATTATAATAGTTAAATTTATAATTTTGAATATTGATTTAAAAATAGAATGAGCCACTTAATATTGAATATCTTTGCATGATTATGCATAAATTTTTTTTATCTTGGCTAATATAATCAAGAAAAGAGTTATTTTATCATGATCATGTAAAGTATTAGGAAATTATTTAGCATTTTAATGTATTTACGAAGAACTTTTACCAACAATTTAATTTTTTTATTATTGTACATATCCTAAGTACATGATTAAGATTTTGATGTTAAAAAGTGGTTGAGAATTGTTGAAAAACCTGAAACGAATTATATTTAATATTTCCTGCACTAATGAGAGTTTTTGACAGTAATTTTCAAAGCAAAAATAGTTTTATGTTAAAATAATTCAAGAATATAATTGTTGGAGCCTTTGGAATTTTACATGTGTGTTCATATTTATAATGGCTAATAATTATCTTTACACTAAAATTTTGTATTTTTGACAACTGTCAAAAAGTGCTTAAAAATATTTTTTGGGTGCTTGAAAAATGCTTATTTTTTTGTTTAAATTTTAGCTAAGTGAGATAGATGGCTGGTGGATTTTAGCATTATAAGTTACCGAGATTTAAGCTTTATAAATTTTCCTTAAAAGCATTAAAAATTTTAATTCATTTACTAATTTGTTTATTTGTTATCATAAATTGCTGGGTTATTTGTTTTTCAGTTTGCTTAGTAGCTCAGTTCTTTTTTGCTACTTTTGTTTAAATAGACTTATATAAATATATGTGCAAAGCATTGCTTAGGTAAATCAATATTATTTATAAGAAAGGTAGTTACTTATTTACTCCTGCATTTAATTATATTAAGAAATAATATATTAACCAGAGTAAGTCATGGAAAGTTATTGGTAGAAGTCATGCTTAAATTTGTTTAGATTCGATGGACATAATCAGCTGTTCTCATGGAAATTATGTGAACCAAGAACGTGGCTTACAAATTCAAAATTTAGGATATGCATTCAATGTCACTTTATTTTAATATTATGAAAATTCTTCATATTTTTTATTTGTGTATTACTATCCTAAAAATATTATGTTCTGTTAACAATCCTTTTATTTTTATATGCATTGAGAAAATTGTTTACGTCAGTCCACTTTCTAATGCTGTTACACATCACAATTTGTGTTTCAGTTTCGCTGGTGGACATAATAATCAGCTACTCCCATTGGTTATAGAATTCATTTATATGATCTAAGAATGTAGCTTACAAATTCAGAATTTAAGATACATAGTCAATATCCCTTAATTTTAGTATTATGGAAATTAGTGTTATATTTTTTTTTTTTTTTTCCAAGATTACTACCCTAAAAATATTGTGTTCTTTTAACAAACCTTTATTTTTTTTATGCTTTGAGGAAATTGCTTACAGCAGTCCACTTTCTAATACTGTCACACATCACAATTTGTGCTTCAGTTTCGCTGGTGGACATAGTAATCAGCTACTCCCATTGGCTATGAAATTCATTTTTATAATCCAAGAATGTAGCTCACAAATTTAGGACATGCATGAAGCATTAATTTGTTTAAATGAAAAATTTACTTTATTTATTTTTTAAATTAAAATTTACTTTGATTACAAAGTTTAGTTAATCGGTCAGTTTAGTTTAAAATTTAATTAACTTTTTAATACTGATGCACACCTCAATTTGTGTTTCAGTTTCGCTGGTGGACATAATAGTCAGCTGCTGCCAGTGATGATCACTTAATTCTTAGATCATTTATATCTAGAGATGTAAATTTACAAAAAATTAAAATAAAAATTAAGAATTTGTAAATTAAAAATTTACAAAATTAGACATTTATACACATACTACTTAATTTAAAAGCATTTCTTAAACTTATTTTATAATTTTGTTGCCCTTAAATGTTTATTATTCTCGAGACTGTTCTTAAAATTATTTTATTTAAAATAGTTTATTTATTTTTTTATAGATCAAGAAGTGCTGAAAAGTCTAAGAAGGAAGTGTCTCGCCGTAGCTCAAGCAAATCTACAAGCCGCAGTCCTCCCCGAAAGAAGCGTGCAACCAAATCTGGTACACGTAGTCCTGCTAGAAAGCACAAGGCTAGCAGGTCTACCAGTCGCAGCCCTTCACCTGGTGGTAGAGGTTCTCGGAGGGATAAAAGCAGGAGTGAAAGCCCACGTAAATCCCGTTCAAGGAGTAACAGAGATGTGAGTCCTAGAGAGAGTAAGAAGCGTAGCAGGAGTAACAGCAAGGATAACAGTCCTAAAGGTCGCCAATCTCATGGCAGAAGTCGCAGCAAGTTGAGTCGTTCCCGTAGTAGGAGTGTGGAAAGAAAGGCGCATCGTGGAGGATCCCCTGATGAGGTTAGTTTATTGGTCTAATGTTTTAAGATTTTGAAATTGTTTCCAAATTATTTTTTCTCTAGAAATTGTTTAGAGTTTTGGTCTCATACTATGTAGTTATTTATTCAATAGAAAATGTTATTTGATTTATTAGTCATTTTTAAGATTTAAATATTTACCATTTTTCATGTAATGTTAAATGCAAATATTTTTCAGATTTTCTACAAATCATAAATAAAGTAGTCCAGACCTTCTTTCAAAGTATGAATAAGTCCCAAAAATAAGTAAATGGCATAAAAAAAAAAAAATTTTATGGGCCCGGAAAATTATTCAAATGTAAGAAATAATCAAGTTATACTCTACTGGTTATACTATTAAGTTGTGAGAATTGTTAGCAGGAGAAATGAGAAGATAAGAATTTCTGTTTAGATACACATAATATATTTTAATCTTATTGGTAAATTTTGTTTCTTTAAATAGAAGGAAAGTGGCAGAGATTATGCAAATGGCCAGCGTAAAAATCAAAGTCGTAGTCCTGAAAGGAGCCCCGAATCCCAAGGAAGCCGTGGTCGTAGTCGCTCACGCAGTCCGAGTTACGATAAAGAAGAGGCCAATAAAGAGCGAGAACAATGGAGTAAATCCCCTTAGACAATCTGATGTATTACTCCAATTTATTTCTTTAATTTCTTATGTTAATGTAATATGTATTTCTCTTATTACTATACCATAATAAACCCAACTTTGTCCTCTATTTTGGTTTCCTTTTTTTTCTAATCTGTATTTCTGCTTTAAGATTTCTTGTTCGGTTTGTTTTAAATGTGTATTCTATAGAATACACATATTAGAGATAATAAGTATCTTCTACAGTGAAAAAAAGAAAAATAATTCCCTGTGGGTGAAATATGCATCTTCTAACCCAAGGAAGCTCTTTCAAAAAATATTTTACAATTGAAATTTAGTTTAAGAAACGAAAACTATTTTCTAAGCTAGGGGTGCACAACCTTTTTGATTAAAGGGCCACTTGCACAGCATTAACGAAAGGCCGCATATATATTTAGGCATGTTAACAGCAAATGTAGTAATATGTATTTAAACATCAGTGTTTGTTTTTTTTTTCTATTTTTAATCAATCAACTTAGTAATATATTTGTAGAAAATTAAAGTGTTCAATTATTAGATCTCTGTCAAAAATGAAAAAAACTAATACTTTTTTAAAAATAATTTCCATTTTTATTTCATCAAAAATAGATTTATTAAAATAGGTAAATAAACATTAAAACAAGAATTTTTTTTTTTAAAAATCATATCACGCAATGCAAAAATTATTCATTTAAAAATAAATTATTATAAAAAAAGACTGCAATGTTCACAGAAGGAAAGAAGAAAAAAAATTTTGTATATATTTAGTAGTATAAATTCAAAATGTACTTTGTTATTTCTTTTTAATGATTATTAGATTCTTTTTATATAGTAAAAGTTTTTTTTTTTGTTATGGATAAAAATCAAAGCAAGAAAAATTTTTAATAAAAATTGCAAATAGCGAGCAATTTAAAAATTCGCATTTTCCACCACTTTCTAAACTTCTCAACTTGCAATCGCATTGCATTTAAATTAGGGATGTAACGAGTATTAGGCCTTTTTGTCAAAAATTCAGTTGGTCAATTGGCCAAATATTCTTCAGCAGAGTAAAGTTTTTTTTTTTTTAAATTTGTGTAGATATGATAAAGAATAATATAAAATCGTAATTTTAACTATATTATATCATTGTTTATTATAAGAGGTAGTTTTTACACAAATTTGTTACATTTTAAAATCCATGTTTCTGCACATAGCTGACAAATTCATCTTCTAGAAGACAAATGGAAAAACGAAGTTTGAAGAATTGAAACCAGATTACTTTATACTGACTTCTTTGCATTTCTTTTTGCACTTCTGCTTTTTTAAAAAAATGAATTATATTCAAACAAGTCAATTTCTTAATTCTTTCGATACTTTTAGTTCTAAGATTTGAGAAGGATTTTTTGTTGTTGTTTTTATTACAACTCATCATTTTAACGGAACGTCCCATACTATTGATTGTCACTTTTTTCTCTGTCCCGTAATATAGATAACCGGGAAGGTAGAAAACTGAAATTTTCAGTGTTTAAGTTTAGTTTTAGGAGCTCAGAACATTTTTTTTTTTGTTCTGCTTTTATTTTTAATTAACTCTTCTCTATATAGGCATTTTTATTATGACACAGCATTTTTCATAATGAGCGTTACTGATAAATTTCATTTAGTAGCAATTCTTTTCTTCTAAAAATATGGCAATGTGAAAAATTAAATATGCTGAATTTAGATTTCCATTTAAAAAATTCCGTTTGTTTGGCGCAGCATGTCCTTCTGTGGACTTTGTGCCATTAAACCCAACATTCAATTCAATTCAATTCCATTTAAAAAATTAATAACTTTTTTTGTTTTTGTTTAGTTTTTTTTAAAAAAAGAATTCTCTTTTTACAGACGTTTTTATTATAACTCAGCAATTTTTTAGAACATTTCTGTTAGTATATTCTTGACCTGTTCTGGTGATTGAAAAACTGAGATGTTTTGCATTAAAATTTTCCTTCGAAAATTAAGATCGATTTTTATTTTCGCTTTTGTATATAATCTTTAGTTCTTATTAGAGCTGCATTTTCCAAAGGGTTTCTGATATGCCTTATTTTTTAGCGTTGTTTTATGAACGCGCTTTTTCTAGAAAATATTCTTAGCATCGAACTTTTGGTTTCAGTGTTACTATGCTCTGCTGAAAAATTTTATTTGGCCAAGATATACTGTATTCGGCCGTTTTTTTTTTTGCTGAACATTTAGTACGTCGCTGTACCGAATACCGCTCATAACCGAAATGCCGCATCAAAAAGTGTTTATTTAAATGCGCGAATAGAAATTCGCCTCTTGTGATAACATCGCAGTTAATAATAATAACGTGGAAAAGTATAACAATTAAAAAAATAAAAAAACTTAAATTAATGCTGAACTCAGCACGAATAAAGCGTGTCAAATGAGCGATTTAAAATTCCTCATAAAATAATCGGAATTTTTTAAACTACGCGGGAATGCATAGCAATAACTGCCCCAAAAAAAATGGTTGAAAAAAAGAAAGAACTGCCGAAAAGTGATTATTTAAATGAGCGATCTGAAACTCGCGTGTCGTAATAATATCGTTATAAAAATTCAGGATTTTCGAAATTGTGTGGAAAAGCGGAAATAAGTGCTTAAAAAATCATTTTGATTTATGATAAAATCGGCTTAAAGAAAGCGCGGTAAGCATACATTTACTATAGAACAAATAAAAATTGAGAGCTTAAAAACGTGATGACTCAAAAGTGTGATAAAAAAATTTAAGACATTTTTGATTATTTTTTATGAGTTCAGAAGCTCTCGCGCTTCAGTGATCGGAGGGCCGCAGGTTGTGCACCCCTATTCTAAGCAATTAAATATATAAATTTAAGTGAAAAAGTTCTTATCCTTCTAAGTTCTCATTCTTCAAATTAAAGTTTATTGTATTGGTCATTTTTGGTTTCTTCTTGTGACCCAAAAGAAATAGATTTCTTCCAAGCAAAATACCAACCCTTGTCGAAATCTGATTATTGCAAGCCCTGATTTAACATTTTGCTGTCCTTTTTTGTTGATACTCAATTGAAATTATGAGTTGCTGTAGGACCTCAAATAATAGTCCTGGTGTATCAAGGAAATAAAGTGATTGGTTTAGCGCCCAATGCAAATTGTGGGTGTGATGTCTACACGACCTATATTACCATTACCTAAATATTTTAGAGCATTGCTTTAAATTTTTATGTAGATCACTTACATATACATTTATAAAAATTTGAAAGTTGCCCATTTTTTTTTAAATATTTTTTTTATAAAAAATTTTCATGTGTTGTGGGTGTGACATAAAAAGGACATGTATTTTCATTTTTCAGCACAAAAACTTTAAAAATTCTGAGTGATCAATTTTCTTTCTTATTTGGCTGATTCTTTTTGTTTGTCTCCTTTGCTTTGACTCCTTATTTCTAGATATTCTGCATATGCATGAGTTTTTTAAAAAAATATTCACTGGTATATAAGACATGCTGACTTGATTCAATCACGAGGTACCTTTTGATTTTATTTTATTTTATTGAAATTACATACATTTGCTGACTTGTGTGCTCAATATAGGCTTATAAGTCATTGTCAAGTAGAAAATACAGATAGAACAATTCAGAGAAAGACATCACAAAGAATACATCCAGGGTTACGGCGGGATTCGAACCCGCTACCTCCACGCTTAACAGAGCGTTTGGACCGGCGATACCGCTCGGCCAGGGAGGCCCCATACCTTTTGATAGATGAAGGTTGGCATGATCGATAACTGCGCCCCCACAGTTGAAAACTATAATAAATTAAGGAAAAGGAAGAAGAACGTAACCGCCAAGAAGAAATTGAAGAACGCAAACGAAAGACAAGGTAAGAAAAACTGAAATGGAACTTGAATTACAAAAATTACGCATTGAATCAGATAATAGGTCTGCTAATTCCGTCGACAATCAAAATATTAATAGTACACCAATGAAATCAAGATTAGAACTTCATCATTTGATTCAAAAATTTAACCCTGTTGAAAATGATATCAGTTTATACTTAATTGGGTATAATATGAAAAAAGCACAACTACTTCCACTTACTAGGAATAACATTTACCTTTTAATTTAATTAATAAACTGAGTTTTAAATATGTTTACTAAATTCATAAACTTCGGTAAAACAACAATATAAATTATTTCCAAATAAACTAGACTAATACAATTCCAACCTGGCGAGTAGCGACTTATAAACAAGACACTTCGTTTGATGCTTTTACTTGTTGCTAGAAATCAGGTTCGCAGAAAATGCTGTTTACTAGTTAAATTTAGTAGGAATAACACGATCTGTGACGTAGGCTATAGTATACCCAATTATGTTTGAACGTTTGACTAAACAGGCAGATATAATCGAAAATTCCTGGGTTACTCACTTGCTTGGCTTACGACGTAGCTCAATTAATCGCCAGAGAAACAGAAAAAATTGCAAACGATTATGAAGAAGTTAAGCAGATTTTATTAAAGCGGTTTAAATTAACGCCTGAAAAATTTCGCCAAAAGTTTTTCATGCATAATAAAAATGTAGGAAGTACATGGAAAAATTTTGCTTACGAATTAAAAAGTTTTTTTAACGAATGGATAGATGGAGTTAAAGTAGATAGTTTTGAAAAGTTGAGAGATCTTATTATAGCGGATCAGATAAAACGTAAAGTGTCGCAAGAAGTAAAAGATCATTTTATTGATGATTGGTCTAGGTTCATTCATCCAGATGATTTAATAGAAAAACTGAATGATTATGATATTTTGAGATCAACTTTTAAGAATAAACAGCCGCGTAAGGAAGGATTTTCTACTCCTAGAAATTTCATTCATTAATTTTAAAGAAAATTATATGTTCATTCATAATTGAAAACAAATCAAATGACATGTTTTACTTTTTAAAAAGAATCATTGCAGTAACTTCATAATTATACAATTAATTATAAACCATTCTTTCTCATTACATTGCTAAAAGGCAAAAAAAAAAAACAAAAAAAATTACTGAAATAGCTTTTCTAAGAACTATTTCTTTTCTGGATCCTTTTGGTAATAATCAAGTAATATTTTTTCAGCATATACAGTCGGACCTCTATTTAACGAAGTTGCTAAATCCCGACAATAAGTTCGTTATATGGAAAATTCGTTAAATAGAAAATCACTTTTTTAAATACTTAAACAACACAAAACAGGTTTTAAATTCATAAACACTAGACACAGTTAAAATACCAATTGATGCACCTTTATCTTGCAAGCTAGTATCTACTATTTATTTTATAAATCTTAGCTATATTAGAAATCTGCATGGAAAACAAGAATAGAGAAAAACATTGTCCAGTAGTACACTATCATGCTACATACATTTTAAACTAAGAAAAATCAAAATTTATGTATAAAATTATAGCTACATTTATTTGCTGTATAAAATTATAACTGCGAAGTAGTTTTGAACCTACATTACCGTACGAGTTCTTAAGTTTAATTGCTACTGATAAAATCCGTTAGTTTTGTCTGAGTTTTTCGTTTGAATTGCAAACAAAAAGGAATTTTACTGTTTTCTCTAAAAGTGGCTTCGAAAATCAATTCAAGGTCATTTTCCCCATAAAATGCGTAAACAAGTTTGAAATGTTCTGAAATATTTTGGGAAATAGGAAAAGTAGATATCAAAGAAAATTTCGTTAAATAGAAAATTCACTTCGCTATTTGGAAGTTATTTTACGAAGAAATTTTCAAAATGTTCCTGGTTCCTCAAAAAAACTCGTAAAATAGAGAAATTCGCAAAATGGAAGTTCGTCTGTACTACATTTTAGACTTATACTTGGACCAAATTGGGGGTTTTCATGTAAAAAACCCATGCGGGCTGTACTTTTTTTCCTTTCTCAAAACCTCAGAGTTTTAACAAATCCTGGTGTAATAGGTAGCCATCTCAGGCCAAGTCACAAAAGTCTTTTGAAATAACTTTATTAGCGATGTGAACACGTATTATTTTGGAAATACATTTGATTGCTGGTTTCCGAAACCATTGATAAAATTTTCATGGAGGTACAAGACAAAACTTTAGTGGTAGATACAGCTATTAATTTAAAGCCTCGGAATAGGTATTCCCCCTCCTGAATGTTTAAATTCCTTACATTAAGATAAAAGCTATTAGACCCAATTCAATTGTTTCATGCAAAGATAGCATTTTTATATATTTATGAATACAAATTTAAAATTAGGATTAAGTTAATGAAACAGGGATGGGTGTGCGATTTCTAGGAGTGAGGTCGATGCAAGCGGGTGGCCCCTCAAATCAGGTTTCTAATTTTCTTGATTTTTCCAGGTAAAAATTTTGAAATTTACAGGTCAGCAAGTTTTTCCCCCCTTCTCATAAAGTGTTGGATTGAAACAAGAAAAGTGTGGAAGTAAGGATTTCCAGTTATAAACTTTAGTGTTTGAGTTTTTTTTTTTTTTAGATTCGTTTCCAGGATGGAAGTAAAGGGAATTCAAGAAACAAGCATTCAATCAATGTGACGTACGAAATCGTTATCTATAGGAGAACGAACAATTTCTTCTTTCATGCCGGTGGAGAGGGATGAGCAGCCCACTCATCTTTTGAGTCTTTGGCCGATGGCCGATTGTAGATTATGATCCTATATATATATTTGTATATTCAATTAGAATTTTAGATTTAAGTTAACCATTGAAAGTAATAATAAATGTGTTCCAGTTTATTTGTGTACGTCATGATTTTCAGCAAACTCTGCTTTGTGAGTTAAATCCACAAAGGTTATGGGCCTTTGCCCACCTCAACGCTATTTGCCAACGTCAACGCCTTTGCCCACCTCAACGCTATTTGCAAACGTCAACGCCTTTGCCCACGTCAACGATATAGATTCATAAGAAATTCTATCTGGGAGCTGAAAGATTTATTTTAATAGCAGGAAGAAACCAAGTTTTGAATATGGAAGGAAATTCCGANAAATGAAACAGGATTAAAATATAATTAAAATTTTACGCATACCTATACCATTTACACGTACCTATGATGACCTGGAGAAGTAATTAATATTTACAAATATGTCTTTCTTTCTTGAGTTTATGATTATAACAACTATTTACTGATAAAAAATGAATATTAATCATGAATATAAGCTTATTAAGTATCTCTCTGGCTCTCCCTTACAAACAAATAAAATAAACTGTGTTTTTAAGTTCCACCTTTGAAAATTTGATTTCCGGAAGCTTTTGTGATCAAGGATTTTTTGAAACGTCTGAACCTTCGATCTCCGGAAACTTCCGGATGACTGTTAGCAAAAATTCCGGAAATCCGGATTTTTTTCCGGAGCACAATCAGCCCTGTATATAGTATCGATTTTTAATTTTAAGAAATTGTTCCGACTTTGATATTAGGAAATTTAAAATCCTTATCAATGAAAAAATTGAGAAGCCTTATTAACTTTAAACACATAATAGCAACAAAAAGGAGTTAAAAATAGAAACAAATATGATTAATAAACAATAAAATCATAAGCTAACTAAATAAATTAATTTCGTGTACGAAATTTTATATTACAAATTAAACATATTTCATATTTAGAGGAAACATGGAAAATTTGGTTATACAGGAGTTCTAAACAATTTTTTCTCGTGTTTAAACATTTTTTTAGCTGATGATCATTTGATTTCAATGCACTATTAAACAAAATCATATGTTGTTTCTGTCTATTAGCAGTAGGTAAAATTAAAATAAAATTACATTTGTTGTATCAATTTTATCCAGAACAGACCAAATCAAGAGTTATGGCAAACAGGCCAGAGGCCAGTCAAAGAGGGAATTGAATAGTGGCCCGCCATTTAAATAAATAAACAAAAATATCTCAATGTATATATAAAAAACTGCGCAAACCTTTCACGTTTTCCCTAAAATCAAATTGATTTACCAAAATTGATTTAATAGAAACCTCCAACGTGAAAGATTTATGTCTTCTTAATATCCTACGAAATTTGATATAGAAATTCCTATTTTCCTCTTACGATTGATTTGAAAAATAACAAAATTAATTCAACTACAATAATTAAATAAATTAAACAATTAGGCTAGTTGAAACATTTAGGATGATTAAAGGGGAAAAAAAAGCTTTTATAATAAATTTAAAAAAATTTCTAAATTTTGCAAGAGAGAAAAATTTGAATTGAAGGAGTCCCAATTTAATTGGAAATCTCAAGACAGATTCTAACAAGACCCTTCCCCTATTTACAGCCTTAGAAATGTTTTCTTCATAGAAATTTATGACCAGAAATCAAACAAAAGAATGCAAATGTTTTCTGTGGATATCTGATATTTCCGAAGTTAGGAAAAAAGAGCCCCTAAGCAATATCAAGAAACTAAAAACATTTTTTCACAGTGAAAAGTGACGAGGCCATTTGACAACTCTGTGGGTGGTAGCTACGAAAGTGGGGATATTTTCATGAGTGGAAAAAGCGTTTTATTGCTCTTTTGGTTAGAAAAGTGAAGAATAACAATTATTTTATATTTGTAAACACTTTGATTAGATTTTGAAAAGCATCCGACTATGTAAATAATAATCTGAATAAATCTCTGTATAAAACTTTAAAAAAAGAAGAAAAAAGTGGGATCTGGGGGTCCTCTTGAGTTATAAATAATAAATGAGTTAGAATTAAAAAAAAAAAAAAAAAAAAATAATTCAACCATATCTAGCGGAAGAATTAACGCTGCGACTGATCGCATAAATCCGTAAAACAATGTAATAAGAAAAATAAAATGAAAAATTTTACACTAANAGGGGGGGGCTCTCTGCCCCCCCCCCAGTTTGTCATACCGCTAGATAGTAGAGCAGTGTTCCCCAACCTTTTTATCACCCCGGACCTGTCAACGTTTGATAATTTTACCGCGGCCCGCTGGGGGGGGGGGCGTTGATTGCTTATATTTTAGATTATTTTGATTTATTAATTTTCATTTAATTGTATTCAAACATGGATTCAAAATAAAATACAGTTACACCAAAAAATAAATATGAATGGATTTAACATTTTAACTTAGTAGAACGTTAAATCAATCAGAACCCTGAGCTTGTTTCTTTGCAATGAGGCGGCTCCTTCTGGGGGTAATCGGAAACAATGATACATTACAAACATTAAAAAATTTATGCGCCTTTATGGCGCCTTATTATAAAAATTTATGCGCCTAAAAAATTTATGCGCCTTATGGGCGGAGCGCCTTTTATTTAATTCAATAAAATTTTAATGGAACACAGATATTTTTAATTTGGGGTATAAACCTAGGAATTTAAATTTAGTTTTAATGAAATGGGCGGCACGGTACCATTTGATCCACGGACCGGCACCGGTCCGCGGACCGGGGGTTGNTTAAAAAATTTATGCCACTACCTTCGGGAGCGCCTTTTATTTAATTCAATAAAATTTTAATGGAACACAGATATTTTTAATTTGGGGTATAAACCTAGGAATTTAGATTTAGTTTCAATGAAATGGGCGGCACGGTACCATTTGATCCACGGACCGGGGGTTGGGGAACACTGTAGTAGAGGAAGCAACTAAGTAAGACATAAAAACAAAATAGAGAAAGTGATAACTATCAACTACATGCAGTTCTGGCCTTTCTCCCTCTCTGTGAAGCGTGTTTGTTCTTTTGAGAAAGGGAAATAATTCTCGGAAAGTCTTTTAAATGTTTCTTACAATTCCTTTCATGTTAAAGTAGAAATGCAATTGCAAAAAAGATAATATTAAGCAATTTTCTCCTCACAATCAAAATATATGATGTGGTGCTTTCATGCCCCTTTGACCTTCGGAGCCTTCGAAGGCCATGCTTGCTTATGCCCCTGTCTGAGCAATAGTAATTACAAACTGAGAAAACTTGTCTTAATTTTTTAAAACTTACAATTTCAATGATTAAATGATTGAGTAAGTAAAACAAAGTTGAATATTTAACCTGTGGAAGTATTTTTTATCTGTTTATATCCAACAGCCGCTGTCATGATTCAGAGACTATTAGATGGAACAATAAGAGATTTTGCACACTTCTAGAGAAATAAATCTGATCTAAAGACATAAATAAATATCCTGATATCATAATTATTGATACGTCAAAGATTTCTTTAACCCCTTAACTTGTGTGCTCGAGTTAATTTGAGCAGTATTTTATGCTGCTATAATTTTTCACACTCGAATATAACAATGTGAAAGATAAGAAGAAAAAAAAATCGTTTCATTGATATTTATCCTTTACATAGGATTGTAAGCACTTATTTATTAAAGAATAAAATATATACCCTTTTTCCATGGAACAAAAGCGCAGTATATCAAAATCGTCCACCAAAAAAAAAGTTGAATCAGGTGCGGAATCAATTTTTTTCAAAAAATCTGTGTTAAAGGGTTAAGCTACTAAATTATATATATATATATATATACGGTGAATGACCGAAATTGGTGGTTGGTCGATTTCCACAGTTGTATGTCGACAGTCACATGCTTTGGTAAATATCCGAAATATAAACTAGGTCTAGTTAAGTATACCCTACATGTTTTCTTTAAAGGTCAAGTGCCCAGTACGCATTTAACTGGTACTCCGAACACTGATGTTTCTTCTATATCTTAGGCTGATATTAAAAAATGAAATTAATATCACAATATCAACAAATAAATTAATATCAAATCGGATCTAACAAATATTTCAGACATTCACTAAAGAGACTATGTGATTGTTGACATTCACCGGTGAAAGTCGACATTCTCTTGATTTCGGTCATTCACGGTAATATATATATATTTACCGCGTTACGGTTTTTTAAATATGAATTTTTAAAGAACTTTATGTAAAAATATTAAGGATGGCAAAATACATTTAATGTATGCATTGCAATTTTGTAATATGTCAATTGTTTTATGTAAAGAACTCTCACATAAATCTTTCCACCACAAATTAATGGATTCTGATGGATCAAAATTTTTAATGGTGACATAGGACATTTTAATCAAAATCCTGCTTTCCAAAGTAGATCTCTACATCAGTGTTTCTTAACCTTTTTGGTACAATGGACCCCTTTTAAAATTTTTTAAGAAGTCACGGACCACCCCCTGTGAAAAAAATTATTGCAAAAAACATCAATTATTAGAAAACATTTAATTTTATTATTTTAATAGTATACAAAATTTTTAAAATTTAAATTTTTAATGTGAAGGTTGCCGCTGCTTTTCCTTAATTAATAAATTGGATTGGGGGATGGTATTAGACAAAGCAACGCGCATATCATGTTCAACATTCAATCGATTTCGATATTTTGATTTTATTGTCACAAGTGTGGATGATTCCGCTTCGCAAAGATTTACTGTAGCAAATGGAACTATAGCTGCCATAGCTCGCTTTACAAGCAATGGGTAGGCTTCCAAACATTTTTAAAATTAGGAGTAGTCAGCGGACCCCCAAAATATGACTCATGGACCCCTTAGGGGTCCATGAACCACAGGTTAAGAAACCCTGCTCTACATCAATGTAATTTTACTATTAAACGCTCTTTAAAAAAAAGGAATGGGGAAAAAAAAAATTTCCGGTTGTTTATTTAATAAATCGCCACTTTTTTCGGTGACTGGCCATATGGTGAGTTGTTATTTTGAAGTCTGCTAAAGGATATTGTGATATAAGACTTTTTTTTTTTATAAAATATGTGATAGTTTGCTTGAGAACAGTTAAGGAGTTAAAGTTTTTTAATTAATCCCCTTTCCTCTATGATGTTCTTTGTTTCTTGTAAGGCACAACGGGGATTTTTTGGTGCAGATATTGATATGGATTTTCGTTTTAGGTATCAATCCTTGCTCACAAAAAAATAATAATCAATAAATAAAAAAGATTAATAAAATTTTGACTTTATTTTCAGGGTTGACAAAAATCATAATTTAAAAAACAAAAATTTGATTTCTTTTTTACATTTACTTAAGTACCTAATAAAAGAATTTAATAATACTTATTATTTAAGAACAATATTATAGCTAAAATAATTAAATGTTTCAATCTCAACTTGATAATTAATGTTAAAGATCGGGTGACTGTTTGTTAATTAGATATCTAATGAAAAGCAAATTAGTTAAGATCTGAAAACTTTGCTAAAAAATATATTTTTAAATTAAGTTAGGTAGAACAAGTCTTGATCTAAACAAACTGCATTTAAATAAGCATAAAACTAAATGGATATCATAAAAATATATTTTTTGCCCATAAATTATTTTATTAATGGAAAATTATAATTTAAAAGTTTAATGACAATCTTATCCAGGTTTAGTCTATTTTTTTGGTCACTTTTTAATTATAATAATTTACAAGCATATCCCTTTTGTTATTTCTTATTAAATAACCTTTTTTATTAATGAAATGATATTTTAAAAAAATCCTATATCTAAATGTTTTAATTAATTAGAGTATAAAACTATTTTATTCAATAAATCAATAATTTAAACTTAGTTTAAAGTATTGATTTTTTTAAAAAATCATGTTGATTTAAATCAATGTTTTTTAATGAAATGATGAAAGAAATATGCATGTAAATGCACACTCCTCTTTTTATTTCAGAATAAAAACATTCAATGTCAATGAAATCGATATTTAAAAAAAAAAAAAAAAAAAAAACACTCTTGAAAATACATGAATTATATTGTATAAAATTACCCCTATGACTCAAAATTTTTATTAAATATATATTTTTTCCATTAATTTTAGCCAAAATAAATGAAAAACATTATACTTTTACATTTACATTTTAATAATTTATAGTTATGAAATATAGCTTTAAAAACCGTTGTTTTTCTCTGCTTTAAAGGTAAAATCTTCCAAACAGGGTCAACTTTTGAACAATATTTTTTTCAAATTTGCACTTATCTAAATCAAAGAGAGCAATTATTAAACACTGAAATTACTTTACTCGACAAAATCAATCATTGGCAAATTTTCGAATATGAATAACTTAAATAATTGATATTTTTAAAACAAATCACACTCAATTTAAATCAATGCTTTTCTTTTATTGCAATAGTGAAAGAGATATGCATGTAAATGTATAATAATTTATAGGCATGTACCTTTCATCATTTCTTAGTAAAATACCATCATAATCTATGAAATCAGACTTTTTTCAAAAAATCACACCTTAAATAATGCATTTATTAATTATGTTGAATAAAAATATTTTATAAATGTACTGACAATGAAAAAAAAGTTTGCTTTAATTAATGGCTTTAAAAAAATCGAGAGCTTTAAATGCAAATCTGCTAAACATATATGAAATTTTCGAAATTTGTACAAAAATTATATGTACAGTTTATACGAATCGATCTTCCCCGGTGCTTCATTTCAACATTTGTTGAAATACATTGCATTAAGCAACGGTAATTTGAATTTTCCTTTCAAATCTCACAATTAGGAAGACTTGGGTTCCGTGAAAACAAATTTTAAGCAATTAGTTTTTAGAAAAAAGTTTCTACTCCTAGAAATTTCATTCATAAAATTATATGTTCATTCATAATTTAAAACTAATCAAATGACATGTTTTACTTTTTAAAAAGATTCATTGCAGTAACTTCATAATTAATTATAAACCATTCTTTCTCATTACATTGCTAAAAGGCAAAAAAAAAAAAAAATTACTGAAATAGCTTTTCTAAAAAGTATTTCTTTTCTGGATCCTTTTGGTAATAATAAAGTAATATTTTTTTAGCATATACTACATTTTAGACTTATACTTGGACCAAAATGGTGGTTTCATGAAAAAAACCCATGGGGGCTGTGCTTTCTTTCCTTCCTCAAAACCTCAGAGTTTTAACGAATTCTGGTGTAATAGGTAGCCATCTCAGGGCAAGTCACAAGTCTTTTGAAATTACCTTTTAGCGATGTGAACAGGTATTATTTTGGAAATACATTTGATTGCTGGTTTCGGAAACCATTGATAAAATTTTTATGGAGGTACAAGACAAAACTTTAGTGGTAGATACAGATATTAATTTAAAGCCTCGGAATAGGTATTCACCCTCTTGAATGTTTAAATTCCTTACTTTGAGATAAAAGCTATTAGACCCAATTCAATTGATTCATACAAAGATAGCATTTTTGTATATTTATGAATACAAGTCTAAAATTAGGATAAAGTTAATGAAACAGGGATGGGTGTGCGATATCTAGGAGTGAGGTCGATGCAAGCGGTTGGCCCCTCAAATCAGGTTTCTAACTTCCCTGATTTTTCCAGGTAAAAATCTTGAAATTTACAGGTCAGCAAGGTTTTTTTTCCCTTCCCATAAAGTGTTGGATTGATACAAGAAAAGTACCAATATTATAAAGTATTTTATTTAAATTGTTTTACTTTAATGTAACATATTAAAATAAAAAAAAATAAAAACTAAATATATTTTAACAACTTAGCAAGATTTTGTTTACTATTTTTGAATTTTTAACGTTTTTGTACAAAATGTTTATAAAATTAGGATGGATGTGGAGAAAATAATATGTTTAGCTTATAGACTATACAGTAGAGCACCGATTACGAACTGCTCGGGACCGAACGTGGTTTGAATAACAAAAAGTTCGGATAATTGGAAAGTTGTTTAAAATCTAGTTTAAATTATTATTATTTATGCAACAATACATGTATGTATATATGGTATAACAATACATGTATGTATGGCTACTATAAGAAAGTTACTAAAAAAGGTTGTAAATTAAATATAGTCTTCAGATGTAGTGGATATTATTTATTCTTCTAAATTTAGAAAAATTGTCAATAAGTTAAAAAGTATTCTAAACTTAAAAAAAAAAAAAAAGAATTCGGATAATTGGCGCTCTACTGTAAGGTTTTTACTGAATAAAATATGTCTTAATGTGTTACTTCCAGTAGTTCTTTCAGAAATTGCACCAAATGGCAAATACAGAGTGACTAAAAAAAAAAAAACCTTGATAAGTATTGCTCAATATGCTTTCATTAGGGATGTGATGAACAGTGATTTGGCAGAATAGTCGGCTATTCGGCCAAACAAATCGTCTGCATACCAAATATTAGGTGGCCCAATGATATTTTCTTTTTTCATAAAAAAAAATCATTCATAAACATTCATTTTTTATATATAAATAAATTTAGTCACTTTTGAAAATTTATCAAAACTTAGCTATATTATTGGTAATAGAAAAATATAATAGTTTTCCATTTTAAGATAAATAAAAAGCTAACTAGCAGCTATAAAAAAAAGCTGTAGTTGTAAAGTTAAATAAAATAGAAATAGAGAAATAAAAAAAATATTCTTTTTATCCTTAAGACAAAACTGTAATACCAAAAATAGTATTTGACGAAAAAAAGCATAGGTACATAAAACGTTAAGAAAAATAGTCAATCACAAACACAAAAATCTATCTTAATTCGCAGAAAAAAAAATTCAAAACTGAACATCTGTTTTCTAATTATACTGCATTTGCAAGAAAAAGTGAAGAAAAAAGAACCGTCTAAACAAGTATAAGAGTGAGCAGAATTTGCACAAAATCTCTTGAAAAAAAAATTTGTATGAAAGAGTAGAAAACAATATCTACAAGAAGAGTTTTGCAGGTTTAATCAATAATTTTTAAGATTTAAGAGTGCAGATGAACAGGCCCGTAGTAGGTTAAAAGACTTCTCATTTTTGAACTAAGGGCTATTTCGGTATCTTGATCTGTTATGCAAACTACAATCACCAAATGGATTACAAACTTTTTAATTTAAAAAATACATAAATAGTGGTTTGCTTAAGAGTGGCTACAAGTTATACCCTTAAAGTTTGTCCCTTCCTATGATTTTTTAAAAATTAGTTTCTGCCCAGAATTAAGTAAGACTTGGCTATTATTTTGGTTTAGAGCATGAAATTGACACCCTCCCCAGAACTACTTTAACATAATCTGCTCATACACGTCATTTTTAGTGGAATTTAATAAGTCCAGGCCATCATAACAAACATTTCTAAATGTTAATTGGCGAACCATCCACGCAGACATAACTTTACAACGATTTTTATAAAAAAAAACAAACATTTAAAAACAAAAATTACAACACTTCTTTTTTTGGTTTGTTTCAACTGAAAGCAATCATGTTGTTAGGCGATAGTTGAGATTGTGTATTACAGGAATGGCCGATAAATCACTGTAATGAAATAAAAAAAAATGGAATAATTGCACTCATAATTAATTATATAAATTTGAAATTGTAGTTACTGTGAATAAATGAAAACTATCAGAAAATACGATTTTCAAGAGACATTTAATGAATAGACAATCACAGTGAAGCATAATTACATTTCATATGACTTTTCTTTAAAAAAAAAAAATACAGGAACAGATGAATTAATAACGACGACGATCACCACCACCACCACCAAATCGGCCGCCTCTTCCACCCCGACCTCCTCTGCCTCCACGCATTGGGGGTCGACATTCACGATTGAGTTGTTGAACTCGGTCTCGTGCTTCAGTTGGAAGTCCGATGTATCGGATCTTAGCTCCTTTCACGTAGACACTATTCATTTCAACTTCATGTCCACTAGCGAATACCGCTTTGACGTTGGTGAGAGTTAAACTCATATTATCTTCGGAATCAAGAAGAGTCCCAGTGAATACCTCACCTGTGGCTGTATCAACCACCACTTTTTTATTTTCATACTCCCTTAAAAGTTTCAGAGGGACGCCAATTTCATCAGATCTCGACATAATAATTAATTAAAATACAACGATACCGTTAAATATAATAAAATTATTCAACAATTAAAATAAGGCGAAATACCGGGAATCAGAAATAGTTTTATAGAACTTTTTTCTGTGTCTAATAAAAGCAGTTTACAGTTAAGTAACCTCATTCAGAATATTTTAACTTTGGAAAACAATAATATATTCTGGTGGCCAAGATTTGAACCAATAGTTCAGGTTAAAGCGATCATATATACACATTCAATTATATTTGACGAATTTTTAGTTGATCAAGGTTCATAAGTGGCTAGTTGATGTTGAAGCGAAAAAGTATTTGTTGTTGATTTTACTTCCTCTTCTTTTCCCCAGCGTTTAACTTAACTCTTTGTTTTAAATAATCTTTCTAAATATGTCGGACAATCAAGATTATACCAATAATGAGAAAATAGCAGATTCTTCAATTCGTGATCATTTGGTTAGTTATTTTTAATTTATAAATTTTGTTCTAAAATCCAAAGGGATTGTAACTAAATTTCTTAATATACAAACTGCTTTCGTCTTAAAGTTATTTTAATTAGTGTTAAAGTTATTCTTTTGGGCTGATAATTTATTTTAATCTATACTTACGATCTATTAAAATGAACCTTTTTTCTTCATTTTTGAAAAATTTTTGTGCATTAACAAACGTCAGCATAAGTCGAAATGTTTTGAACTTCCGACCGATTAAAAACGTAAAGAAACAAAATGTGTGGATGGTGTTTTCTACACTAGGAAACGCTGCAAGCTCGGGACTGCCTAAATTTCCGGGTTACTGTTTCAGTTGTATGTTAAAGGCATTTGGCATCATTGTGTTTTGAGATTCTTTCAAACAATGTATTTGATTATTTATTACTTATGTTTACAATGCTAACACTACTTGTGTTTACAATACTAAACGTGTTAGCACCAATGTAAGATGGTGCACAGCTTGTAACACGAACAAACAGTAATAAACAAAAGGAAAGAAGCCAAATCAAGACTGCCAAAAAAGCGAGATATTCAAAATCTAGCAACCATGTCACCTTTTTTAATAATAAATAACAAAATAACTGAAACAAATTTTCACTCCAAACTCCCCAGAATTACATCATAACATTAATATCTTATGAAATACGGCAGATTTGAGCTCAGAAATTATCCAATTTATTTCTTTTATTGAAAACAAAGTTATCCGTTTGAAAACATCGCCTATCAGAATAACATGTAGTAAGCAGCTGCAAACTTTTTAACCGGAACTAGAGTAGGTGCCGAGTTCGAGATTGTTACTGTTTACATTCCTATTGAAAACACCATCCATTGACGAATTCTGCTATGGGCGAGTTTACTCGGGATAATAAATAGTTGCAATATATACATACCAAAGTTAACACAGGATTATCAGGTTAAAAGAGTGATCTGGGTTAATTCCTGATTTCCACATGTCTGGGGTAAATAATTATCCATTTTCATGAAATTTGAAATAAGAATAAGAATTCTTGAACATTTACACCAATGTTATTTGCTGTTTTGTTTATAAAGTGAAGTATTTTTTAAAACTGCCTACTATACTTTCCTTTTCAAAAGATTGGTTCCTAAATATGATCTTCCACCCTCTCTTAATTATTCATACTATCACGGTTGATATAACGACCCTTATGATCCGGTCGAAAACGGAAGTTATAAAGATCCTGAGAGCACACAAAATACCTTAAATATTAACTCAGTTGAAAAAAGATCAATTTTTCCAAGGACTGCTATTTTTTTGGTAAGAATTTGTAACTAAATAGAAAAGTCGGTGCACAATATTAGTAGGAATGTTATTGATATTCTAACAATATTAATATAATATTGAAATAATACTTCATGGCTGAAAAAAACCTTAAAAATAATATGCTGGCTAGGGGCTGCGACTTTTGATAGATATCATGCATTGAGGTAACTGTCAAGAAAACATGTTTTAATTTGGAAATAAACCACAGAAGTAGACTGACATTTCATAAAAAGAGTGAATATAATTTTCAAACAAGAGAAATAGGGTTGATAAATTTGTTGTATTATTTGAAAATGAAACTACAGAAATTATGAATGACCACCTAGAGCTTAAGATAAGAATTTAGGGAGTCATATTCTTCATTCAAGAAAGATTAAAGATGTTTTACATTTATTGTGTAGTACTAATATGAATGGAAATAATGGTTTAAAAAATTTATTTAAAACTTTTTCTCAATCAAATGAATAAATTTTGGTCACTTTATTAGAATGAACAGACATTAAAATAATATTGTGCCTATGATATAGCGAGCGAGACTCTGCGTCGGTCATTATAATGGAAAGGTCACTGTAATGGGAGAGGGTTGTACCAAATAGCATANTTTTTTTATAAGTATTCCGCTTTTTCAGAAAATTCACCGATTTTCAAAGAGAAACAGAAAATTTAAACTATATAGCTACCAATCCTTTCTCATTTTTACTTATTTTAGCTATTTTCTCCCCTTTTACACGCAGCAGATAAGATTTTCCGAATTTTTTACCCGCCCTCCAGATATATCCGATTTTCGTAGTTCAAACGACGCTGTGTCTGACAAACCTTTTAGAGGTCCCAAGCCTGGAATCTGCTAACATCTCGACTCTTATTCATACGATTTTAATATCAAACATAGCTTTTCATATTTGCGTGTTGCGATTCTTATTCACACGATTTGNCAAGTAATAATTGTCTCTTATGTGAACTGAGGGAAAATATAATTTCCAGCTTTATTTTTTCAGTTGGTAATTTTTATTTTCACTAAATGTTAAGTATCATTGTAATCATTTATATAATAATAGATTAGTACACAATTGTATGTCAACAGATTATTTATTACTTTAAACTGCCTGGAATTTATTATTAAAGGGTTGTACTTGCGTAAAATTTACTATTGTGGAAATTCAGCTTTTTTGCCTTTTCGCTAATCTCATCCCTGCTTTATTAGAATGAATAGACATTAAAATAATATTGTGGCTATGGAATAGCGAGTGAGACTCTGCGTCGGTCATTATAATGGAAAGGTCACTGTAATGGGAGAGGGTTGTACCAAATAGCATAGAATGTATTTTGAAACTGTTGACAATGTGTCCTAAAAGAGCTCCTAAAATACAAACTATGTGTTTTACGAGCTTTGCTAATTAACAACCTATTATTTCAAATATTTTGTGCAGGTATCCTATAGCAGTGAAATTTCCAATTTTGTTTCACTATGTTATCATTTTAATATTTTACCTAAAAAAAAATCTAAATAATAATAGCCATTTTTACAGATTTAACATATTTAGAATATTTCGAAATTTTAGACACAGCAAGCAAATATTACTCTTTGAATTGCATAATGTCCTAATTTTCCTCACTTAGATCATTATCATGTAACAAATCAAAATTATTACAATATTTTACAGTACTAAAACAATGTTACAGTATTACTTTTACAATATTATTACATTACAATACTTTTATCACTGAATCTTTTTTAAATTCTTTTTTATTAAAGTACATGTTTTAATTTTCATGAGCTCTGTATGAAATTAATCATTTTTTGTTTGATTAAAAAAATTTTTCTTAAAATTACCCATAAATGAAACTCTGGATATTTCAAAACAAAGGAAACTAGATTGATTCTCAATTATCTTATCTGCCCACTATGATGTCCTATTAAAACTAATTCCTATTCACAAAATTAAATTTGAAACTTACCATTTTCACATCGAATCTTGTGCCCATGTGGGATCTAGTGTGTAATAGTCAATAAGTGGCAATTATGTACCAGCTTGAAATTTCAGCGTGCATGTTATGTTGTCTCAAAGTGCTCCATTTTTTCCTATCAAGGAAAAAATCTATTCATATTTATTAAACTAAATGGGTTACTTTTGATTGAAAACACTAATAGCTGAAAAAGGTCTTATAAAATAAGTTTATGTTTTTTGACTCTAAATATTGAGCATAAATTAGTGTTTGATACTTGACTTTTGTGATTTTTCCAAACCTTGGTAAATGTGAAATTAGCTTAGACGCCACTACAAATGATACTAAGCCAAATATTTTTTTTCTGTGATTGGTTTGATCCTAACATAATTAAAGTTGCAGACAAATTTTGGATTATGATACTAATGTTAATCCCAAAAAGAATTCTGATCTTCAGAAAAGGGATAGTCTTGTCACTTTGCAGAATTTTATGTAACAAAATTATTTTATATTCAACATGTTCAAAACTGATAAATATCTGTTTGAAAGATAAGATAATGGATGCTGTTAGTATTGACATTAATTAATCACAATGCATTTCAGTTCTTTGAATTTTATAAAATATTAATAATGAAAAACAATTTATTATATAATAATAGTTACTGCTTATTAATCATATTTATGCACTGTTTTTTTTTATGTACCAGTTAATTTCTAATTAATTTTGAAGTAATTTCATGTAAACCTTTTTCAGGTGGAGACAGCTGTTAATTTTTTGCTAAATCCAGATGTTAGACAACGACATGATGATAGTAAAATCAACTTTTTAAAGAAAAAGGGTACTTTAATTTTTTTTAAAAATTATAAAATTAAAGAAAGTTATATAAACTTTGTGACAAATATGAAATATCAACTACATCATTTAAAAGCTTTTATTTGAGGTATATTATAATTTTTATTAACAAAATGTTTATTTCTTGATAAATATATTTGATTAAAAAAAATTGTATTTATTTGCAAATTTTTTTTGTTGTGAAAACCCCCATTATTTTAGGAAGAAAAACTGATGAGTTTAAAACAATTATGGAGGTTCTTGTATAAAGCAAACAAGAGCCTCTAAGGTGTTTATAAAAATTGAATTTTTATTTAAACTTATGAAATTGTATTTGGTTATCAGTAACTGTTTGTAAACTAGTAATATCACAGAACAAAAAGAAATTAAAAATAACTTGTGATATCACAGAACAAAATAATTACTTTAAAATTCATAATATCTAAACTGAACCAAAATTAAAAATAAAATAATACATTATTTTGGAATAATACCTTTTAATATATTCATAGAATATGACATTTTGTGAATTAAAAAGATTTCTCCAAATTCAGGAAATTTCCTCTAGCAACAAAAGATATTGAAAATCTCAAAAAATAAGTATGTGATTTAGTTTTTTCCTTAACTAAAAACAAGCTTTATTGTCCCTTGGTACAATCACTATTTATTGTTATTGAAATCAAAATTGTGGTGAATTTAAATGGACTATTATTATTGTTTCATGACTAAAACATTCAAAAATACTTTCTATAACCCAATGAAATTCATATTCCGAAAATGAAAATTTTTATTTTTATTTTTTAAATGTACTTCTTTAGGATGAAATTTTGTCTTTCTCCTCAAGACTTCAATGCTTCAGATCTTCACATTAGCTGTGTTGCCATCTGTTGGCTAAGGTCATAAATATAAATAATTCTTAAGTCGTCATTAGGTTTCTAAAGAACAAGCGTCCCGATACTCTCCTCTATTTATTTGAAGAATGCCCATTTTATTTTAGAAATGTTTTTATTATATCGGCTATCTTTATTTTTATTTATTTGAGACTAAAGGGCAAAATTAACCGTTATCACAGGCCACATGACATCTAAAATAACAAAAGACGATTGAAAAACTGTCTGCCATTCGCCAATTTTTTTTGAGGAAAATGCACCTCATGTGCATTTTATTATTGTTATTTTTTTATGAAATAGGTATGGAATTATTATGAATATTTTATAATATTCTTAAAATTACTTTATTTCACGCTTGTTTCTTGAAGTCTTTCTTTATTTTAGAAATGAGCCTTGTAATATTTTGAAAAATGCTTCGAAAGAAATATCTTACATTATTAATATCAACAGTTTAAAATTTTCATTATTTCAAAAACTATCCACTTGTTTAAAGAAGTGGCCACTGTTAAAAATGCTACAACTGGCCAATAGCAAAATTTACTAATTCTATCTGAGACTCATTTTATATTTTAGGTCTAACAAATGCAGAGATTTCAGCAGCGTTTGATAGAGTTAAGCTTGATTCAAGATATGCTAATTCAAGTGTTTCCTCTGATCTTACAAACAAACTTTATCACACAGTTCCATCAGCTCCTTATCAAGGCTACTCATTTTTGTCTCGTCTCACTGGACTTAGTTCATCTTTAATTATTTTTGGCGTTGCTATCTATGGATTACATCACCTATACAAAGTAATTTCATTCTTTCAATTAGTTTGTCTTTTTATGAAAAGTATTTTTTTCTTCTTCTGTACTTTGAAATGCTAATTTTGATGAATTAAATAAAAATTATGAGATGCTTTATCTCAGTGGTTAAGGGACTGAACTGTCCCTGTTTCTTCCCCAATGGCAGTCTGAGGTCCACCCAGTTTCATATTAGTGGGTGCAAGCTTATCTGGGAAATAAAGGGGGTCAATGTAAAATGCTGATCACATGACTGGTGGTCATGAAATTGTGCAGTCCCCCCCCCTGATTCACAACAAGCTGTTGCAGGAATACTTTATTTTTTAAAAAATAAATTTTATTTCTAAAATAGGTTAGCCAATTTTTTAAAAATAAAAAAATTCTGTTTATTTTCTTTAATATTAATTATAGTAATTTTAAAGACTAAACATTTGTTTATTTGCCTAATATTTGTCATATTTAACCTCCCTTTCTCATTATCGTGGTAGCTAAATCCTATCCAACAATCTTCCAGCTTATAAAGCAGGTAGTGGTTAATGAAGGCAAAGCACGGGCTTTAAAGTGTCTGTGCAAAGAAGCAATGGTTTAATGGATGATGGAGTAGAAGTTGAACTTCAATGCAAAGGACATGGCAGGGAGCATATGTGACATGGGCTTTTACTGAAGTGGCTAAGCCAAAGAGTTTTCATTCAAAACGTTATGAAAAAAAAAGCAAAACTTCCTTGACTTAAATTAGGCCTGTTAGAGTTTTTTAATCTTCAAATTTGTTTTTATTTAGCATTCAGTTTAGAAATTTTAAGGAGAAAGGAAATTATTTGTTGATAATGTGATATCCAATTTTTAAAACTACTTTTATTTGCAATAAGAAATATTATGTACTTTATATTTAAATTTTTTTTTAAGTATAAGTTTTAATTTTTTTAGACGTCTTTCATGTCTTTAACTTATTTTTGACTACAAAAATGTATTTCTAATGATTTTTCAATTCTTTTTTAAAACTTTGTAAAATTTTCAAAAAAGTTTACGAAATTCTTTGTTTTTCTCTTTTTTTTGTGGAAAAATTTATAATAATAATAGTAGTAAATCTCAATAGTAGCATCAGTTTTGAAATTTTCATTTCTAATGTAAATTTGCTAAGTTACGAGATTTTAAAAATTGGAAGTCACCACTTTTTTACCATGCACTTCAGTGAAGTCAAATTCGTGAACTTATGCGATTATTAGTGGCTATTAAAATTCTGTATATTTTTATATGTCTAGATTGATTAAGTATTTAGAAAATTATTTTAGTTTTATATTTCAAAATCTAATTAAAGTAATATTTTATAAGGTACTATTTACAAACATCTGAAATAATTTTCAAAATTCTTAAAGAATGTTGATTAGGGTTAAAAACAGCAGAAAAGATGCATTTTAGAAATTTGAAAAACGAACAATAGTTTTCCATTTAAATTGAAGTCTATTTATTTATTTAATTTAAATATTTTGTAAGGATTTAAAAAATTCAAAATAATAATTTTTCTAATGGCATAAAAACATTTACTTACAATGTTTTTGGAAAAATATTTTAGAATTTGCAAAATATATGTATAGATGCAGTGTTTTGTTTGGTAATATTCAGTTTTATTTAACAAACTAAGAAGAAAAATTCAGACAAAATTTTTATGTAATTAAAGTTAACTTACATTTAGAAAAATAAAAGGTTTTTTATTTTATTTTATAGTTTAAAAGTTATTTTACTTTATAAGTTTTATTTTATAAAGTTTTTTTTTAAAATTTTATCTCACAAAGGACTTTACTTCTTAAAAGTCGAGGAAAGTGTTATTATCCCTCAATTTTTTTTATATAAGTAATATATTAAAGCTTTAGTATGAAAAGTATTATGATTTGTTTGCGTTAGTATAATAAAAAAAGTTTTAAACTAGAATTTTTTTTCTTTTTTTCTTGTAAAAGTATTATCTCTAAATTTAGGAAGTCTAATAATTATTAACAGCAACAGCTATATCATTTTATTACTATTTAAAAATTGTTTATTGTTTTTGTTTTTCCTCTAACTTTAAATGCTCATCAGATAGTTTTTAAGTGGTATTTTGTCCATTAGGTTTTCAAACATCGTTATTTAAAATTAGAAACTTATCACCACTTAAAATTAAAATAATGAGAAAAGTTTAAAACTAGCTCTCTAGAACAGTGTCTCTCAATATTTTTCAGCTGTGGAACCCTAAATAATCGACCTCCTTTTGGCCGAGCACCAAAACTTTATGAATAGATTTCATTAGCGATTGTGACCATATCAATTAGCAAAACACAGTTAATTATTTTGAAAATATTTAGTGAATGAATGAAATTTTGTTGAATTCACAGAACTTTCTACACCTTTTGTAAAAATTTATTCTAGTGTTAGTTACTTTTATGTTATTATTTTTTATTCATTTAAATTTATTTTCCACACCACTGCATATATATGATTTAAAAGTTCATATGCAACGTCACTTTGTTCCAGCTTTCTTGTTGTGAGACTTTTAAAATGTTGGCAAAATAACCAAACATTCCGAAAGCATTGATTTTTAAATGTCTACCACTCTATAAAATATTTTGCAGAAAAAGTAGCAGTTGATAGGTCTGTATATAGTTCTTAAGTGATTTTAGTGTATGTATAAACTGAAAATTGAATTAGCTGAAATATGGTTTCCATTAAAATAAATATGAAAAAAGGCATAGTTGAGAATGGTTGTAAGAAAACCATGCTTCTTCATTGTTGAATTTCATTATTTTTATTCAATCTGAAATTCTAATGGTATTTTTCAGAAATGCATTTATCCTTTTCATAACTCATACATTAGAAAAGAACATGGTTTTGAAATTGCTTTCTGTGCAAGCTTTGCAATAAAATAATTTCATAAAAACGGAATATTATATAAATAACGGAAATATTAAATAAATAATGGATTCTTAATTAAATATAAATTTAATTACAGGTTTCAAAAATCATAATGGTTAAAAAAAATTCCTGATTCTCGTAACCCTTCCTTCCGTGGAGGGGTTAAAGGGCTTTGCGAAACACCATTTTGGAACCGCTGCTCTAAATGATCTCATAGTCCTTATTGAATTAACTGCTGTGGGAAATCTCCAATATTAAATCATAACTTAAATACGGATAAAGTAATCCAAATAAGCAATTATATATTAAAGTCTTACAATGTTATCCTCATCATGGGACTAACTTGAAAACAGCAATAATTATTAAACTCATCATCTAAAACTTGGTCTTTCTACATTTTGTAATTTTTTATCAGACAAAAAATAATAATATAAAAACAGCCAAAGGAAGTGGTAAAAAAAGAACAGATTTAAGGAAACCAAAAAGAATGATGACTTGACTTGGTAAGTCATTCTTTCCATCTATTTTTAAATAATAAGTATATTTAATTAAATGTCATGGAATATATATTTTTTATTCAACTATAATAATTAATTTATTAATAAAATATGATGTTTTTAAAATTGAAAGCTGGTTTAGTTGAGATATTATTTTTATTTTATTATTATTTAGGACAACGAATTTGTATGACTCTTTAGTATAGTGATCATAGATGGCCCAATATCTCATAATGTTAATGAACTGGTTCTGAATATCACCTTTATTACTGCTGGCGAATAATGTATGTTTTTCTCATTCTAGAAATTCATAAGACCTTGGTTGCTTAATGAAGATGAGGAATCATTGAATCCTATAAAAGAATTAACAAAAAATTTGGCATTGTTGACAGAAACTGTAGAGAAATTGCATGCCACAGTTATGAAACAAAACGAAGAAATTAACAAATTACTACAAATAGAGGTGATATATCTTTATTGCTGATGTCTGAAAGATAGAAAATGAACAATTTATTTTTAAGGATTAAAATAACAGTACATAATTTTACAGTATATTAATAAAATGTGTATTTAATTTTGATTAAGGATCAGCTCGTTAATAATTTTTTTCGGAATAACTTTTTAGTTCTAATTCTATTATTGTCAATGATAAAGAAAATTAAAATATTTAATTTACATTTAAATTCCATTACCATTTTGTTACATACATTTGTTTTTATTTTATTTTCAGAATTTTTAAAAGGGATTCAATTTTTGTTAAATCTAATTTCAATTCTAATTGTGTTAATTATCTGTATAAATATTGTGAATATTTCATGTTTATTTAAATTATAGAAAGTTTTTGAATGTTTAGTTTTAAAATATTCTATAAAAACAATCATGCAATTAAAAATAAAGGAAATTGTACAAAATATAGATATTACATGTATTGAATACTTATTAAAAATCTATTTAATTATCTACAAGACATCAAAAATATATTTTAGAAAGATAGTTCATCTGAATATAGTTTAAAACATAATGATACATCTAGCATGAGTAAGCCATTACAAGCACAAATATGATGGTTTTTTGACATATAGCTGTTTCAATGCTTTAAACATGAATCATCTTTAGAGACAAGTTGAACTAAATTTCCAAGTTGAGCTGACTCCGATTATAATGATCTTTTGTAGGTTTGAAACAGCTGTAAGTGCTTTAACGCTTATGGTTATATGTATTATTTCTTTCAGCACAAACTATATTTATTTATGTTCTAAGTAATTAATCCTTTCAACATTAAAACTACAACTGTAAAAAACTCAATTTTAGGAAAGGAAATTTAATAAGTTACACATAATGGTTTTTCTATAATTAAAATAAAAAATTACGTCAAAAAAAGTTTGTTTTTTTAGAGGTTATACTAAATCTGAAATTTTGCTACATTAGGGATATATTACTTGATATTTTTACAAATAAATCATTCTTGATTAGGACTGGGCGATATTAGAAATTATATATCGTGATATATCGTCAGTTTTGCATCGCGATATAGCGATGTATCGCGANGGGTTTCATCATACAGCTGAAACTGTATTGCTTTAGACAGAAAAATTTTGAAGGAATCTTAAAAACTGTCAATAATCATTTTGTACTGTATGCAAAAATCTTTGCACCTTAAATAACTTTTGATCTAATGATGGGATTTTCACATACCAGGATTCAATCTTAATGGTTTAAGGACCTTATTTTAAATATGCTTATTAATTAGTGCACACGATATTTTGAAATACAAAATCAAACGCAAAAAAACTTGCTTTCTTTGAATAAATGTATCTTTTTTTATTTGATTTTTGACATTTAAAATGTGGGGGTAGCCGCAATCTGTGAAACATAGCCACAATAGTTTGTCAGGAAAGCAGTTGTAAGGTGGGACTCTTTAGTGTTAATTTTACTTTTTGTCTCAAGAACTTTTAAAGCAAATTTTAACATTTTTGTAGACAATTTAAAAATTCGTTTATCCAAAACTAGTTATATGTAAAAAAATATTTCTTTAATTTATTTAATAATGGTTAAAAAAAATAAGCATAAATTTTTAAGCAAAATTTTAAAGCATAAGTTTTTTTGCATCACTTTAAAAAATGTCATTTAAAATGCAAAATTCTAAATTTGAGAAAAATCGGTTAAATATTTTCTGCGTTTTTAAATTCTAAAAAAAAGTTATATGATTAAAATTTAATTTCTTGAGAACTATTTGACTGATTTCATTCACATTTTTTATTTATCATGAAAAATTTGCTTCCTTAAAACGATGTGAAAAATGGTGTACTATAGTACTCATATTTTTTTAACCATTATTAAATAAAATATTAATAAGTAATTAATAATTTTTTTGTACGAAATTGTTTCAGATAAACAAGTTTATAATTGGGTGCGAAAATGCTTCGTTTTACTTAAAAGGCTTTTGAGATATGATGATATATACAAAAAGTAAAACTAAGGTTAAGGGGTCCAAACTTTCAAGCTCTCCTGACCAAACTATTGGGACCCTATTTTCCACATACCAGCTGTCCTCCATATTTCAAGAGTCATGAATCTGAATCTGTCAAAAAAAAAAAAATATGTTTATTCAAAAAAATATTTTCTTCTGCCTGATATCCAAACTTAACATAAAATATTGCTTGCACTAATTAAGTAGCATATTTGAAGCCCCCCCCACCATTTAAACCATTAAGATGAAGTCTTAGTATGCAATTAATAGATAAAAATTATTCGGAGTATTCCAGTTTTTTATTATGTGTACTGTTCATTATACATTTTATATTTTTGTGTGTTAGGGCTGTGGATATGCTCCTACACCTGTGATCTTGGAAGATGTGAAGCGGGAAGTTAGCTCACTAAAATCTATTCTCATTAGCAGGTTTGTTTTCTTAATTACAAATTTTTAAAAAATACAATTATAAAAGAAAGGAAAAAAGTTCATTAAAATAATCTCAATGAAGTTTTCTTTCTGGTGGTTTACAGGCAATATAGGGATAAGCCTCATTTTTCTCTTGAGAAAAATGTTTAGATCAAATTGTTCTTTTGTGTTGTTTCTATGTAGGCACTTCACAAGGTTCCACTAAATAACAGCCTAATAAAAATAATCGTTTTCCTTTCATTAATTGGATTTTAAATGAGAGGTAACAAAAATGTTGAGATAGGAATGTTCAAAACTTAAAAAAAAAAAAAAAATTAAATAAGTTAGTGAAATTGTTCAGAATGAATGAGTGAACTATAAAATCAATACTTATTTATTAAAATGATTTAAAACAACAAATTTGACTCTTGTAAAAAAAAAAAATTGTTTCTAATATATTTCACTTTTAATCTTATAATTTACACGAAATTTATGCAGAAAATCTTTCCATCCTCACATTTATATTAATTGCAGTCAGTTTTATTAATTATTTATTTTCACCGTACTTTCTAGTTGCTTAATTTACATCCTAGCTAAGATTTACTTTTTGAAAGTTAAGCTACATTTTGTAAATTATTCTAATTTTCTTTCTTACATCAATTTGTATCGCCTTTTAGAGTAAAATCCCTTTAGTAATTTTGTGAATAATATTTTGCGAATAGGATAATTTTTTTTAGTCAAGGAGTTTATGCTAACTGTACAGAAGAAGGCACTTTGCGGTGTTTCAAAATTTGACTTTAATGGTAGACTCTGCGCAATGTTTAACTATGATCATTGGCATGGCGCTGGGGGGAGGACATAAGGAAATGTACCCCTTTAATAACTTTCCTAAATTTCCAAATTGCTTAAAGTTATTAGTTTTTTAAATCCTAAAACTTTCAACATATTTTATAATTTACAAGTTTAACAGTCTTAAAAAATCAAGAATTTTCGATAATTGATATATAATTGAACGAAAATAATTTATGGTAATCAATTATATGTGAAAGCTGTCTTAAAAAGCCATAAAGATTTTTTTTAAAAAATTTGTTACAATTCGAACTCAATGATACAAAATTTAAGAACAATCAAACAATTTTTCAATGAATTTAAGTACAGTCGGACCTCTATTTAAAGAAGTCGATAAATACCGATAATAATTTCATTATATGGAAAATTCGTTAATTAGAAAATCACCTTTTGAAATACTTAAACAACGCGAAACACGTTATAAATTCATAAACACTAAACAAAATTGAAATAGCAATTGATACACCTTTATCTTGTAAACTAGTATTTACCATTTATTTTATAAATCTTAACCATAAAAGAAATTTGAATGGAAAGCAAGAATAGAGCAAAACATTATTCAGTGTTACACTATCATGCTACATACAATTTTAACTAAAAATAGAGCTAAATTTATGTATAAAATTATAGCTGTATTTATCATAAAAGTAATTTTAAACATACATTACCACATGCGTTTTTAAGTTTAATTGCTACTGATGAAATCCATTAATTTTGTCTGAGTTTTTCGTTTGAAATGCAAACGAAAAGATAAAGGGATTTTACTGCTCTCTTAAAGTTAAGTGGCATCGAAAATCAATTCAAGGTCATTTCCCCTTAAAATGCGTCAATAAGTTTAAAATATTTTGGGTAATGGGGAAAGTGGATCTCAAAGAAAAGATCGTTAAATAGAAAATTCACTTCACTATTTGAAAGTTATTTTCCGAAGAAATTTCCAAAATGTTCTTGGTTCCTTGAAAAAAATCACAAACTAGAGAAATTCGCAAAATGGAAGTTTAAATAGCTTTATTTATTTATTTTTTACATTATAATTGTAGGTTGCGCCTATTTTAGTTTAGTTTATGCGCAATAAATTGTTTTTAGTTGTAATTATTATTTATCAACACTCTACATTAATAACAAAAGTTTTTTAGTATTATTTTAGTTTTCTAGGAGGTTCCTCTCACCAAATTGCCTTTTAATCATCTCTGTTCTTTAATATTCTTAAAAGTCGATATATTTAAAAAAAAATTTGTTTATACTGGTTAAACAGTTTTGTGTACATTTTGTTAATATGTTAATCGCAGCTAAATAAATGATTACTTGGATTTAAAAAATATTCAAGTTCACTAAGAAAATAATACTTTGGAATCCAGATAATGTGTTAAAATAAGAAGTGTAAAGTAATTTTTACTTGTTAACTATACATAACCTTCAGAAGCTGTACAAAAATATGGAAATACTTCTATAAAACAATCTTTCTTTTAGAAGCAAATGTTTTAGAAGATTTTAGAAGTAAAATTTTTTTCACAATTTTAAAGATCAGGCTAGAAGCTTTTAAAAATTGTGTTTTTTTTTTTTACCCGTGCCAAATTTGTGTCGCACAAAATAAGTGTAGGAAGTTAAGAGCTTTTTTTCTTTTTTATTACCACTGTAATTTTAAAATCACATTCCTATAGAATTATTTCAAAATTGCTAGTATTAAAGCTATTAATTTCATCTCCTTATTTTGATCGATCTGAATTGGACAAGAGTAAAATGGACTAAAAAGCCTCAAGCATGATGTTTCTCATCGGGCAAATACGTTTTTTTCTTCATATATGGCATAAAATCTCTTTTAGAAAATGAAAATCTTTATCACAACAAACAGTGAAACGTGAGGCTTTGAATTATATGGAGTTTTTTGTTATGCAGACCATTTTACGAGTTATTAAACTTATCTACTAAACATGATAGCAATATTTATCTGGAACAGGTCATTCATTAAATGCTTTTAAATAGTTTTTTGACATTAATACTTAAAAATGCAAAAATATACTCCGAGTATTTATTATTTCCTGAAAAAAAAATCTGAATTTTCTAGAGCATTTGCCTGAGCAAACCAAAATTGACAAGTTTATCAATTTTGGTTTGCTTAGGCTATGAAAAGTAACCTCTTAACACATAATTAAATGGATAATGTAAAAGATAACAGTTCATGCTTAGTTACAAAAATTTCGTAATTTTCATTGTAGACTCACAAAATTAATTTAAGTTATGAAAAATTGTGGTTTATAGAATTGCATTACATAGATCTTCCACTGTATTATACTTAATTGTTATATGTAAAGAAAATTGAGCTTAACATTTATAGACACTTCATGTGTTATTAGCGAAATGTCCTTCCTTTCCAGGCATCAGTTTCCAGCCATGCCACAAACACAAACAATCAAAGCAACCATTCCATCTTGGCAGTTGCCTTCAAACGAAACACAGTCCACAGATGAGGACATGAATTCCACATGCTTACCTTTTGAAACAAATCTCTCCTCAAGTGATGGATCTATTAATAGTTTGTTGCCTCATTCTGATGTTAAACCAAAAGATCCTGGTGCGAATGAAATGACTGGTTTGGAAGAAGATACCAAAGCAGATAATGTGTAATATTATTTGTGATATGTAAAGTTTACTTTTATTATTTACGAACTAACGTTGATAAATTTTTGATGAAAATGTAGTTTTGTATTACGGTAAGTAATGTTGAAGTAATTTAAAATATTTGTTAAATATTTTTTATGGCCTGTAAACTGAAATAAGAATTAGAGTATTATTTCAGTCAATTTTTTTTGTTCATAATATCAGATTATTGTTGCTATTTCTTTGGGCTCATTATGGATACTTGATTCACAATTAGCAAATTTTTCTTATCGATGAGCGTTTATGTGATCGAATTTATGGACGAACATACATGGATGAAAGACTTTGCGTTTGCATGTAACCAGCAAAATATTTTGCATTCCAACATTTTTGTTCAAAAGAAACCTTTTCAGTTGTTTTTAGTTTCAATCAATTGTAACGAGAACTTTCTGAGCTGTTGTTTATTTTTTTCAAGTTGTTCAACGTTGAATAAAGTCAGGGTTACATTGAAACTTTCATATGTTAACTGAGGGAGATTGGGGACATGTTAACATTAGAGACGCGTTTAGCCCATCTCATCTCTTATGCAACACTTCTATTTTCTCTAAAATGATAAAAATATTAGTGTTGTGATATGCCTGTTAACAGAAACCCTCCAGCACAGCAGCAGATTATTACAGCACCTGCCGATCATTTTTTATCTTAGTTTTATTTTTAAAAGGCAAGCAAATAAAAGTGAAAAAAGCATTGAGAATCCTCTTTTCCTGATCGAAACTAAAAAGCTGAATTGCGGATGCAGCAAAAAACAAAGAGTAAAGATTTTCTGTTACTTGATTACAGACTTAACTGTACTGGAATTTAATCCAATTTTTTAGTATCTTTGTATAAAATTCAACTTAAATTCAAACAACATATATAGCTTTTATACATCATTTTTAAGGATCTTATATTTGCAAATTTTCTTAATGTTTGTTAGATTAAACTTATTGTTTCACAATAATAATCTCTGTTTGTGTTGAGATTGCAGACAAATTTGGACTTATGAAGATAGTGCTACAGACTCCCTCCGTAACTTTTGCTACTGGGGCGATGTGTTAGAGTAAACTATTTTTACTTAATTGAATTAATAAAAGAATAATTTTGTGGCTTTTTATCAAATAGAAAATTCCATAAATTGGAAAATCATTATCAACGGTAGATATTCTGTAACAATCTATTTTAGCAGAAATCTGCATAATAAAACATATTTCTTACTAAAAGTTATTGATAATTCAAAAGATTACATCTTAATACAAAAACACAATAAATTATTTTTAGAACATGACGATTTCATCTCTGAAAGAAAATTTTTCAAATGGGATGTAATTTACCTGTTTTTTTTCCGTTTGTTACCAATGATTGAAAAATGATGATGAATTTTTGAAATGAAAAACATTCTCACCCCCACCCTCAATGATTGGTTTATAAACGTTTGACTATATATCAGAAGTGGAAACCAAGTTTTAAAATGGGTGAAAAATTTCCCTTTTTTAAAGTATTCTATATAAGATTGTCATTTTTGTGTAATTTTTATTTATTCTTAACTTTATTATGAAATTTATGTTGATAATTCAAGTGTGCAATGCTCTTAAAGGCTCTCTTGTTTATTGATAGCATATATTAATAATGATAAATCAAAATTATAACCATAATTAATAAATATTGATAAAATATTAGTAAAGTGGGAATATATGATGTTTAAACACTATAAAATGTAAACAAGTTAATTTGCAAATTATCTGTAGGTTTTGCTCACTTCCAAGGATGATCAGTTCTTCTCTGTAACCAACAGTTTCTAAATATACATGAACTAAAATTTAGAGGCACTATTTTAGTGCCTTTTATTTTATTTATTTTTTATGGGTTCTGATATCAAGGATTTCTCCTTTTTTTCTGGTTTTGTTGATCAAGCACAGTTGTATTGTGAAAATAATATGTCTTTAATTGTTTACACTTAAATAATAGTACACAATAGCTGTCGAACTTGGAGATATAAATTCTCCTAAAAGTTTTTTATTTCCTTTGGATGGGAATTAAACAAATACAACAAAGAAAGCTCTCTGACAGGCCACTATTTTGCGGATACAAGTCTGTAGTGTCTTGCAGTGATGGAGGTATTTTGGATTTATAGATTCTTTAGTCACATCCAGGATGGTCATATATACGTAAATGATGTTCTCTCAGACAGTCATGGCCTTTTAGGAGTCAGAAAAGAGTCATCTGGTATTGCTTATACTTTCACGTAGTCAAGAAAGGGTTCTCAATTTCATTGTGTGTTTTATACAGAGCTATTTGGTTGATCCAGTCTGCTCATTACGATATATGCTTCATTGGTTAGGTGAATGATTACACTATTCTAAAAGTCTGATGAGCTCTGAAGTATTTCCTCCAAAAAAAGGTTTCTTCGTTTGAAATGTAGCATTAAGAGTAAAACAACTTTTTCTAACTTATAGTGAATAAACATCAGTCGTATCAAAGCAATATCTCCATCAAAAGCTATTATCATGTGTCCCTCAACAGATGCATAAAATGAAAACAAATCTAGAAAAACTTACTGTCAATTGTGATTCCATTTTAGCATAGTTAATGTGCAAATTACACCTCCCCTAGCCAACGATGTGTCAGCCCAGGTACTAAAACACTTAATTGCTGACCAGACACTTGAGGGTTCTATTCCCGCCAACAGTCTCGTTCAAAAAAATTAATTTTTTTACTAATTAATTAACTAATTATTTTTTTACTAATTTACAAATTAATAACTAAATTGGTGGGCACTTAGTTATTTTTATGGATGAACACACGAAAGCAGCGTTTCCCAATTGTTTTAATTATGCAACCATAAATAATATCTAGCCTCTTTTAGCGAAACCCAGACATAATAAATATTGACCAAAAATTGACTTTTAGTCTGTAATAGTCTTAAAAATTGGGTTTTATGTCAGACATAGGTCAGGAGCAGCTTTTTATCTACTTCTAAATTTGTTGTATGTATAAATTGAAAAGGAATAAAATAAGCTGAACTATGGTTTTTGTTAAAATTTTAACAAAATGTAAAGAACTATTGCAAACATTGAAAATATTTATCAGTGAGATGTTTCAAGACTGTTGAATTATTTATTTTATTTTGAATTGAACAGTTAGATTGGGAATACAAATGCAACTTTTTAGAAATGCATTATCCTTTAAATCATTTTTCAATACATTAAAAAAAATCTCTCTTTAAAAAAAAAAAAAAATCTTTGCATTTTGATAAAATTAACTGAAATATTAAATGAATGGATTATTGATTAAATATAATTACTCGTATCAATCTCAATTGTACTACTCGTATTCATTTAATTTAAATATAATTACTTGAATATAAATTTCAAAAACAATTAAAAGTCTTAAACCTTGGAACCTGTAGGACACTTTCACAGAACCCTGGGGTTCCACAACCCTTGCCCTAAAGGTATAATATATACACCAGTCTCATGCCTAAGAGCCTATTATTTGCAGAATTTTTTTTTGTAATGATGCAAAATAAAATAAATTTTCTTATAGAAAATATATATTTAGTTTTTTACATTTTAATAGAGATGTAAAACAAAATGATAAATTAAATAGTGATTAAGCTGAAAACTATTTGTTATTAAAGTTATCATTTTGTAAGACTTCAATTTCAGATCAATAGGTACCAATTTGCTTGAAAAGTAAAGGTGGCAATACCAACCACATAGCTTTAGTACCCTTGGTCTTTATGGTTCATTTCTTTAATAAATAATAATCATATTTAAATTTTCAAAGTTAACAAAAGACTTAACTATAAATCACATTATCTTTCATACACATATTATACTATGAGCAAACTTTTAATTTAAAAAAAATGTACTTGATTTTTCTGCTGAAGAATTAATTATTGATTAGAATTAATTATTGAAGTTTAAGAAACTCTGCTCAAAACCAATTAATGTCTACAACACCTAATCATATCCATTATATGTTATTTATTATACAAAATTTTTTTTATTGTATTGATGTACACTATTTTCTTTATTTTAATGAAAGAGATATAAGTATAACTACAAGTTGTATACATTTTGATTTTACTTGTAATTAAATATTACTCATGTAAATAGCAATAAATCTTTACTGTTATATATTTATTTTTTTCATTTAAAATTATGCCACATAAAGAACATACGCTATAAACTTTATTAACTTACATTACAATATTTTAAAAATAACTGTGGAACTCAAATCAAGCTGAATCTCTGTTGGCTAACAGTGCAAGTGCCTTAAAAATAAACTTTTAGGACATAGAAGACAAATGATTCTATTCCAGTGTTTTAAAATAGTTTATAAGAGCTGGTATAAGAAAATGCTTATAACAAATGTTTATGGTTTCAGATACATTATTTTTTTCTTTTAAACTTTTGGAAAGATCCAATGACTAATAATACTCCAACACACCTCCTCGTTTATTTAATGGTTATTACAAATGTAAATAATGTTTATCAATAAGAATATTTTTATAAGGTTTGAAAGTGAAATTTATTAAACATAGTATCATATTCTGTTTGTTACTGAAAAATAAAAACCAGAAATCTCAGTAAAATTTTTAAATATTATTTTCACTCTTCTCTTTTTATTTCTTATACTGCTTTTATAATTGATTTTGTACTGCAGAGTATCAGAGCTTATTATTTATAACCCATCATAATATGCAGCAACTATTATTATTATTTTTAAAGACAAAAATATTGTCCAGAGAAACAGAAAAATAATTTTTAAATTTACTCAATTACTTTTTGTTTTAGGTACTCAAATTAGTTTCCCAATCTGCATTTATACATAAGTCAAAGAAAAATTATGACTTTCTAAAATTCCCAACAATGTTATTAAATTTACTGGAATTTTAAAAGATAAAAAATTTAAAAAGTGAGGGGGAAAAAATACATAATTTTTGAAAAATCTAGTTGCTTGTTTATTGACTTATTCAACTTTTAAATTATTTTATTAATTTAAAAGTGTAAAAAAAAATTTCTAATTCAAAAAATAAAATACTAATATTCTTTTTTGCATACTATTTTTAATTTTGCTGTACATGTGTTAGATTAAGCACAATATTTACAATGACTGTGCTACTGTCGTATACACATTTGAACTAATGAAAGTTGTGCTGCATATTGAGTTTGTAAATTCTACTACCAGGTTAGGATCTATGAGAAAAACACCTAACATTTTATATTAATAACTGAATTACCTATGAAATAATGGGTATTCAGCAAGTACATGTAGATAGATGTATGTAAATACATTTTTATTCCTCTAGCAAAAAAGTTTGTATGAATTCGAATTGCAAAAATTGTGTGTCAATATTATGTACTTTTATTATAAATTTTTAAAATACTATTTACACTGTATTTTAAATGCTAGGGTGTGAGATATCTGCATAAGCAAGTTTTTTTTTATGATTAACATTATATTTTATAATTTATTTTTTTACCAAACTTGTTAGTATTTTAAACACAAACTACATAAATACGATTTTAACAAATCTAGACTATCAATTATTAAAAAAAAAAAANCTATATCGCGATGCAAAACTGACGATATATCACGATATATAATTTCTAATATCGCCCAGTCCTACTGACAACACCAGATGTTTGGTCTTCTAATTGTATACTGGACTCTATTAATTTAGATAGATGAAGGTAAAAGAAGAGTCAATAATTTATTAAATGCTTGATTGTTTGGGAATTCATTTTATTATCCAAATATATATTTCTCTTATGTGGCACCATAAACTCTATTATTTGTTAGGAACATAATAGTTATTATTCACTTTGTTAGGGTGTCTAAAGTAATAATTTAAAGTGTTGAACAGGTTAGTTAAGTCAAATATTTCTTTTAGAATAATGTTGTATTTATATTGAAATAAAAACTTAGTGTCAAAGTAATTACTTAATTTATTTTTAATCTGTTCTAAAATGGCTATAGAAATTTTAAGCATAAATTGGTGCCGCATACTGTCACACCAATTATTAGTGACGAAGCTTACCTTTTTCGAGAAATAACATATAAATTTATATTTTATACAGACTCAAGTTATGGTTTGAGAGATGAAGTAGTACAGCATTGGGATGAATGAGTTTATTTTATTTTTATCTTATTAGAGACGGAAATAATTTTAATACTTCTGCCTACTATACGCTGAAATGTTCAAAACTCATTCTTACTATTGTGATTTCAATGGCTGCAGGACAGATTTTTAGTAACAATTGAAATTCAATACATAATACAATTCAACTCATTGATATATCGTGGACATCTGTTAAAAATAATGAAAACTGAAATCGCGGGCAAAATAAATTTAGATAATATAATGCTTAAAGCTAATCAAGGAGCTAAGATTGGAGGAGGGGTTGAAGTTTTGGTGTGCATTTGGCTTGTTTACCATTAAATTTGATATGTTGTACAAGATAGTTTCGAAAGGTGGTTAATGTTTTAATATTATTTTGAGCAGCTGCAAACAAGAGCGCAAAATACCACGCTTTTTGCGAAATTTGATAGGGTAAAAAATATTATGATTTAATTTTCTTGCTTTTCCAGACTTTACTTCCTCCTGTATTTGGTAAGATTTAGTTTGTTTTAAATTTAGAAAGGAATGTAAATATAGTAACGAGTAACACATTGTAAATCTAATAAATTTATTTCAAGCTAAAAGTAAAACTAATTGAATACAATTACAGTTCAGCAAATTGTCATTTACTTTTTGCGTCCACCTCTTTCTTTCACTTGAAGAGAAACAATTGAATTGGGGGTGATGTTGTAAAATGCCAAAGAGTTAGAATCCTTGATAAACATACCCTGTGAACAAATATATAGAAACATTGATATAGTTTGTGTCTTTTTGAAAGCAACATAGGTATCAAAGTTCATTTTTTAACATGAAAAAAAGCCCGTTTCATACTTTGTGATTTATTTAATTTTTTTAAACTTGTATTTTAAGCTATAACCAAATTATAAAATTTTCTGACAATACGCTATTAAAAATTTTGTTTTATTTATACATAGTTATAAGTCAGTGATGTGATTGACAAAAACACAAAAAAGAGGAAGTTTATAACTGTAGTATTAAACGTGCAAAAGAAAAAATGATATGAATTCAATAGCCAATCTGATAATGATTACATTATTATCTATTCAAATAAATATAAATAAATGGTAATTATGTTCTTAGATAAAATCTTGAATAAAATTTTTTTTTTTTTTAATAATTTAGATAACTTTGAGTAATTATGCATAAGCAGGATTNGATTATTATTTATGCACTAACTTCCCTTCACACTTTTTCTAGGCTTAAAACTGTCAATACTATCTAAAATAGCTCTGGCGTGTTTAAACATTTTTTTTCATTTTGAATTATTTTTCAGCTTTTTCTAATTTTTTTTGTCAATTACTGATTTTACCACATTTTTCTTTATTTTCCATTACCAAAGAAATCCAGCAAAGACTTTTGTTCCAAAGAAGATGCTCTTTTTTGAGCAGCCATATCACTTATTCTTTTTAAATAAATCAACTGAACTAGATCAACATCATTTTGACGTTCTAGTCAATATCTAGCGAATTGCATGCTTTTAAATGAAAAGGTCCACTATCTTGAACTAGATCACCTACTTTTTCCTCTTTGTCTGTGATTTTCAGTAACAATTTCATCATTTAAAGTCCTGGGTAGTTTTCAGTGTCTCGACAACAGTCTAATATTTCCTCTGCCGTATAATGTGGCATCTTTTCATCCGGAAGATCTACTGGTTCAGAAACTTCAGTTTCGTTTGTTTTTCTGTTAAGAATTTTATTCCAAGATTTAAGATTCCAAGCACTGTAATCACTAATCATTAACCATAAGTGACAACTACCCATTNTAAACATTTTTTTTTCCAATTTTAAATATTTTCTATTAATTTTTTTAAAACTTTTTTTTCATTTTGAATTATTTTTATTATATTTCAGCTTTTCCTAATTTTTTTTGTCAATTACTGATTTTACCACATTTTTCTTTATTTTCCATTACCAAAGAAATCCAGCAAAGACTTTTGTTTCAAAGAAGATGCTCTTTTTTGAGCAGCCATATCACTTATTCTTTTTAAATAAATCAACTGAACTAGATCAACATAATTTTGACATTCTAGTCAATATCTAGCGAATTGCATGCTTTTAAATGAAAAGGTCCACTATCTTGAACTAGATCACCTACTTTTTCCTCTTTGTCTGTGATTTTCATTCAAAATTTCAGTAACAATTTCATCATTTAAAGTCCTGGGTAGTTTTCTGTGTCTCGACAACAGTCTAATATTTCCTCTGCTGTATAATGTGGCATCTTTTCATCCGGAAGAGCTACTGGTTCAGAAACATCAGTTTCGTTTGCTTTTCTGTTAAGAATTTTATTCCAAGATTTAAAATTCCAAGCACTGTAATCACTAATCATTAACCATAAGTGACAACTACCCATTCCCAAATTGTAGAACTTCAGCACTTATCTATTCATAAACTCCTTCTGCATTCCAACCATTGTAGACTGTCAAAATGAAGCTCGCATTCTTGGATGATAATTTTTAGTTGAAGAGGGTTAAAGGGGTATGTAGGTTTTACTGTATAACAATACATGTATGTATGGCTACTATAAGAAAACTACTAAAAAAGGTTGTAAATTAAATATGGTCTTTAAATGTTGTGGATATTAGTTATTCCTCTAAATTTAGAAATATTGTCAATAAGTTAAAAATTTAAAAAAAAAAAAAAAAAAAATCGGAGATAGTTCGGATAATCGGCGCTCTACTGTATTTATACATAGTTCAAAACTCATGATTCAAAAATAATCTTGATTAGAGTACAATTTTGAAAAACTAAAATTTATATTTCATTACACTTAAAAAATAATGAACATATGCTACAAATCATTATTTTAAATTGGAATAAAAATCTTATACGTCTGAAAGAAAATTTAGAGAGGAAAAAATTGCTTAGGAGAAATAGTGGCTCTTCATGAATTTTCGCCACCCATTTAAGAGAAAAAGAAAAGGGGAATTTTAGGAATTAATTTTCTAAGTAACAGCATATGATCTCACCTCAAGTTGAAGCTTTTGTTTACCAGGTGGCATTGCAATTGATTCATGAACCTTAGCTTTGATAACAGACACCTGCAATTATAAAGGTAGATATAAAGAACATAGGAAATTAAGAACTCTACCAGATATTGATAAAATACATGGTTAAAAAAATGAGTATAGAAAAGAGGTTTAGTCACGAATTTTTTATCCATTATAAAACAAACACTGAGATAGAAAATAAACAGAAGCTAAGTTTCTGCCACCCAAATAAAGTCTCATTATTTATAAAATTTGCAAAATAATTTGCAAATTGCGAGGATTCAATGCATATTATTGTTCCATGTGCACGTTAAAAAAGACAACACATATTTTTATTATTTTCAAATCGTAATAAAAAAGCAATGCTCTGCAAAACCCAACAGCCCGTTGTTTCAGTAATAAGCTTCAGGACTAGTTAGACAAAACATTTAAAGTTTTTATAAAATTGAATTTATTGACAAACTGTTTAATACTTTTTAATTGTCGTTTTGTTTGTTTAACTTTTTAAGCATTAGGTAACCTAATGCTATTTAATACTATATTGGATTTCTTTTTAAAGGATGCCAAATGTAAATTTAGAGAAAGTCAATTTTATTTTAGCACTAAAGCAAACTATGATTAAATTTACATTCAGTACAAACTTAATCAATTATTTCTCATGGGACCATTCATTGTGAATGATAAGTACAGGAAAATGATGAATACTGGTCAGCATAAAATATTAAATAATGACCTTAAAAGTAATAAAGCAGTAATGGACTTGAAATTCAACAAAATTTACGATAATAAAGTATTGTAATTAAAAAATATGTGCATAAGGCAAAAATATTTACAATGCAAAAGAAAAATAAACAAATTTAATAACTGATTTGTGACAGGGTTCCACATTTTTTGTTTTTATCTTTATTTCAATGAGGAATAAAAGATATTTATACAATTGATGTGCACTATTATTTTTTTTAATAAAAAATATTAAAAAAAAAATTTAAATGGTTAGGCATTATTTATTGCTTAAAATTACTACATAAATGTTTTTCGGATAAATTAGGAGTGTAGATCTTTCGTTACTTTGTTTATAGTAAAATATACCATATAACAGAAAGACATAAACAATCACAAATAATAATGATAAAAAAAAGGTCAGAAACACTGTTCATATATAACACGGCTAAAACCAAAGAAAAAAGATTTAGAAAATCGACACAAATGCACTTGATGAAAAACAAAATCATAGCATTAATAAAATATAAATCAATTTTCTTTGTTGTCAGCAGCATAAAATTAATAAAAGTCATAAAGGTGTTGTTTTCCTATAAAAATTTTTTTGTATCCTTAATTTAAAGCCATTAAACTGTAATATTTAATTTGTTTGATTTCTTAATGAAGAGTTCAATGCAATTCTTTGATATGACCTTATTATGATACATTTTAAGATAAACTTATTGAAATCTATGTCCAACATTATTAACCATTTTAAAATTATTGCCTCTTGGTGCAAATAACTTTTACACACTTGTATCCGCACGGATTTGTAGCGCCACCTAGTATAACTTGTAACACTGAGAGTGTGTGTGGAAGCAGAGCTGCAACGAGCTACAAAAAAAGCTCTCTTCCAAATAATACTAAATAAATATTGTGCATAATTTACAGTCCACTTCTTTCTATTTATTGAGCGAGTTTACATTTATTTCTACTCAAGACTTAAGTAACATTGACAGTTAGAGATATGTACCATCAACTGAGAACCCGGCAGACATCATCTCCAGAGATGTTGATCCTGATAAACTTTCACAATGTAGATTGTGGTTTGAAGGACCAAATTTCTTGTGTAACATCCAAATAGAGACATTCCATCCAGAGTTATTGAAGATGAATTTTCTAATGAATTTAAACCATCTAGTGACTTCAATTGTTTTTTTAGTGATAATAGTAATTTTCTTGATAAATTTCTGGAAACTAGTAATAATTATAGCAAACTCATTCGTGTATTAAGTTTTGTATATAGGTTCATCGATAATTGTCGGAGCACTTATGACACATCAACTGGGTCTTTGTCTTCAGATGAACTTAAAAGAGCTGAACTGAAATTGGTAAGTTTAGTGCAGAAACGGGAGTTCAGCAAGGAAATTAGAAATTACAGGTGAAGTTTCAAAGCAGAGTAAGGTAAGAAATTTATGTCCTTTCATTGATAAAGAAGGTCTCATAAGAATAGGTGGACGTTTGTCCAATAGTGAATTGCACTTTGACAAAAAATTCCCATTATTGTTACCAGAAAAACATAAATTAACAAAGTTGATAATTATTAGTAATCATATTAAGAATTTACATGTTGGACCTCAAACATTATTGTTTATTATAAGGCAAAGATTTTGGCCAATCAATGGCAGATCTATTTGTAGAAAAGTAGTTCGTGAGTGTTTGTCGTGCTTTAAAGCTAAACCAATAACTTGTGATCAACTTATGGGTGATCTACCCAAAAGTCGTGTGAGTCAAAACTTTCCATTTGCCATTTCAGGTGTGGACTTTTGCGGTCCATTTACAATTAAATACAAGAACCAACGGAAAGGTACTTTTCAAAAAATTTATGTCGCGATTTTTGTATGTTTCGTCACAAAAGCGATTCATTTGGAGCTTGTGACAGAGTTGAGCTCTCAAGCATTTATAGCTACATTAAAGAGATTTTTTTCGCGTAGAGGAAAAAGCAGTATTCTGTACTCAGATAATGCGACTAATTTCGTTGGGAGTAATAATGAGTTACAGCGATTATTTAGCTTAGTTAAAAATCCTGATAAGAGTTTATGTAATTATATGAGTCATGAAAATATCAAATGGAAATTTTTGCCACCTAGGAGTCCGAATTTTGGAGGGCTCTGGGAAGCTGGAGTGAGAACCTTCAAATATCATCTGAAAAGAGTAGTGGGTGATAAAAAATTAACTTATGAAGATTTTTTGACTGTAACTATTCAAATTGAGTCAGTTTTAAACTCAAAACCGCTTACCCCATTATTTTCAGATGCCAATGATTTGAGCATTCTCACTCCAGGCCATTTCCTGATCGGAAGACCGTTCACATCAATTGTTGAACCAGATGTAACCAATGTATCTGATAATAGGTTGAGTTTATGGCACAAAACCACTAAATTCGTGCAATTAATATGACACACTATTAGAAATTACAGTTAAAGAGTTAATTATAATTATAGTTAAATTATTAAGAACTTAATTAACTTCATGCCCAATGTGATACATGCAAAGATTGCATTAAATGTATCAGCCTGTTTTTTTAAGTGAAAACATTACATTGCTGTTGTGATTTTAATTTGTGATCAAATTTGTTCAGGGGTGATTGTGGGATTGAGTAGAAAACCCTGAAATTTTTATGTGCAAAAAATCGATATTAATTTAGATATCATACATGTTTCATATTTAACATAACTTTTTAAACTAGCATTTATAATTAAATTACCTACTAATGCAGACACCTTTAGAGTAACTAATTCGAGAAAAAAACTTAAGTCTTACAAGAATCACGATGTTGGACTTTAAAGTCACGCAAATATGAATTGCGATATTGGATTTTTCGCATGAGCAGAAATTGGGCATTGGATTTTGAGCTGAATACGAATTGCGATATTTGATTTTAGAAATGCGTAAATACAAATTGTGACGCTGGATTTTTAAATAACAAACAGGAATTGTGATGTATGATTTATAAACTGCATGAATACATACCGCAACACAAAGGTTTTAAATCAGGTAAATCCAAAAATTGATGTTTGATACTAAAATAACATGAATAAGAATTGCAATGTTAGCAGATTCCAGCACAGTACCACATATAAAAAACCTGCCAAACCAAAAGAATGAAATTGGTGAAAGAATCGCGTAAGACGTAATTCTTCATGTAATTGACAAAAGAATTTAAGTAAAAGTCTTGTTAATGAGATTTAGAAAAACCCTCTAAATTTTTTGGATTATAAGATTTTGATTCAAGAGAGTCTGCGAACCAATGATCTTGAAACACACGGAATTCAGCGATATTTGAGCAAAAATAGCATGCCCTGGCTTTTAGTTTTTAGACACGGAAGAATGATAGGAAAAACCCAGAATTCTGGGGTATCCCCGGAATACAATCACCCCTGTTTGTAATAAAAATATATCTTTACATTTCATTTTTAAGCAAAATTATTTATGTTTACTAACAAATCTTAACAGAATCATAAGGGGAATGTTTGGATGCGGAAAAGGGGACGCAAGCTGTCAACTGTGATGTAAAAAAATGTTTATGAAGACGAATGACAATTATGATGAAGTTATTATCAGGAAAGTGACTGCCCCCCTAACTCTAGTCCAATCAAAAATTAGTAAGCAACATTACTTTACTTAGTGATCAGGATGTAGAAAAACTATATTTACTAAGTAAAAGAAATTTAGCAGTAATGTTTTTTTTTAAATTATTGAATCCTTTATTTTTCTCTTAGAAACTAATATGCAATTAATAATCATTATACCTTCACTGCACTAGAGGATGGAGGGCAGAGATTGCGACTTCATGTACCTTTCACAAGGTTGGCAAGATTCTGCCGAAGTGGTTAAAACCACGGGTAGAAACAGGCATGGCAGAAACCCTTATCTGCCACATTTGTGGCAGAAACTGGCAGAAATTCAGAAAATGACATAAAAGTACTGAGATTGACATACAATGGATAACAATTAAATGTTAAACAAAGTACATTTTATTTACAAAATTATGAACAAGAAATTTGAGAAGATTGGACTAGCAGGCATTGCCATCAAGGAACAAGAATGATTTGTGAAACTTTCATCTATTGCATATTTTTTAAAACCGGACCACCATGTAGCAGCTGGGGTAGTTGACAGGAAAAATAAGTTTCAGGAAATGGGTCCGATTTGTTTTATATAAATATTTGATATACTGCACTCTTTATAATTAATATAAACAAAATAATATATATTTACAAACAATGAATTAAAAAGTTTGTTACAGTTATATGGAGTTACATTTTTCAGTTTACTTAAACAAAATGTCATTAAGCAATTACTAGAACTAATATAGATGTATTTTTAGTTTCGGCCAGCAAAAAGCCAACCATGACCTCTCAGGCATAAAGAATTCAAAGGCAAGGCAATCCCCTTAAGTCCTCTAATCTTAAATAAAAGCAATCTCCTTAAAAGATTATATAAATTGTGTATAAAGAAAAACATCAAATATTAAAAAATACCCTGATAATTTATAACATCTACTTTAGAGCTCCAAAAAAAGGAACAAAAAAGAAAGAAAATTACTGTTTTTATGTAAATGCATTTTGATGATAAATACAAACTGCAAGGTGTATAGAACATCATCATATTACCTGTAATAGGAATTTCTTGCAAACTTAACTTTCCACTGATTTTTTTTCTTTTGTGAAAGTAGTGAAGAAGTAACAAGGTTGTATTTCTGGTTCTCACTACTCTCAATCTTCTGAAGAAGCGAGACATATTTTCTTAATCAATGATTTTTCACTGTAATGCTTTTAACCAGATAATTTTTTATATAAAAAAATACAAATAAATTAAAATTAGTGATTTTAATCATTTAATTTAAATGGTAGACACCCTTGATTTCTTTACTTATTTTAATACCAAATGAAGCAAGTCAATTTATTTATTACTAAATCTCTTCACCAAATTTTTAGCAAACATTTTTTGCTTTAACAAAAAATTTGGTATTAAGATACTTTTCCTAGTACTGTGTGTGCATTCTCTTTAGTTTTTTCTGTACTGTAATAACCTAAATAAATTCCTCTCCAAGTTGGCTCAAATCTAATTATGAATAAAGAAAATAGAAAAGGTATATTTACCATATCCGTCAACGGCAGAGTGAATGCTAAAACTTGACCATTTAATTTCCATTCAGGTTTCTCAGCAACCATTGGAACTTGAACTCTGAATGTAACAGGACCCTAAAATGTTTTACAATAAAGAATTAAATTCAACATAAGAGAGAGTAAAAGAGTAAATGTTCTTTGTTACAGGGTTAATATTTATAAATTGCAACAGATATTTGGCTTCAATATTTTATTCAATTAGAATATAAAGCATTAAGTTTAGCTAAATATTTGAAACAAAATGATAGGCCTATTGTTTTACTATGAGAAACATTTTCTTTAGAATAAATAGAAACAAATTTTAATACATTGTATGCAAATATGTTGGTAACACCTTTTAGTAGCTCTAGCATTTGTTTCTACGAAATACAATCCATGTAGCACCATTTGTGCAACAAACATTACAAACAATGCTTACTTACATTAGGCTAACACCATCCCTCTACTCCTAAGTTTTTTTTAAATACCCTCAAAAAACAGATAAGACAAAAAATATCATATAATGTGTTAAAATATTTAGAATTATTTAACGAAGTAGAAGTGCTAAACTACAATTAGTCTTTTTTTTTTTTTAGCATGCCTTTAAATGTTTCGATTTTTCTAAAAGTATCTAACTTAATTTGAAGGGAAAAAAAAAAAAAACTAACATTTTAAGTGAAAACAAAATTATATATTTCACTATTCTTTGTTATGCCAGCAGCAAAAATCAAATAGCACTACTTAAAAAAATAAATAAATAAACAAAATCAATCAACTTAGAAAAGCTTAGATAAATAATTAATGTTTAATTATTATAGCAATAATTCTAGATTTGCAATGACACTGGGTCCAGAATTATCGTAGAAGTGGTAATGTTCTGTTGTAGATGTGCATTTTTATGAAGAGACATTATCGTGCGTATGTATACATTTAAATTAACATGTATGGCCTTAAAATGAAAAATCACAAAATAATAAGCTGCTCCCTTTAGAAGGATGACGAAATGCATTTTAAATATGATTAAAAAAATCTTATAACAATAAACATTAAGAAATTTTATGTAAAACTTAATACCAAGAATTTTTTTTTTAACAGTTATAGCATATATATTGTACTGTTTTTCTTTCTCCCCAAGCTAAAGTAAATACTGAATATTTTACAATAAAAAATAGTAATAGCTTCTGTTTTTCCACAAAAGCTAAATCTCAGGGATGAGAGTAGTCAGAAAGTAAAAAAGAGGAAATTCAAGAATTATATATATATACACACACACACACAAATTTGACAAAAAACTGCGATTTTTAAACTTGTAAACCATGTGATTATAAATCCCAAAGATTAATTTTAAAATTGTATGAATATAGGAATATGAATCCTGATATGAAGCTTTTGAATCACGTGAATATGAAACTCTATATCTAATTTAAAAAACGCAACAATACAAATCATGTGCGTAACTTTTAGACCACGTAAATACCAGGGATGAGAGTAGTCAGAAAGTAAAAAAGAGGAANAAAATCGATGTTTGATATTACAACCGCAAAAACGAATCCCGACATTGGATTTTAAGTTCGCATGAATATGAATCGCTACATAGGGTTTTAAAAGGGAGTAAAAACAAATCGCGATATTGGATTTTTAAATCTCGTAAATAAGAATCACAATGCACGCTATTTAAATCGCCCGAATAAGAATCACAACATTAAACTTTTTAATCAGGTAAATACAAAAACCGATTTTTGATAATAAAATCGCGATTTTAGAAATGCATAAATACAAAACGCTATACTGAAATTGTAAATCTCGTAAATAAGAATCATAATGTATGATATTTAAATAGCGTAAATAAGAATCGCAATGAACAACTTTTAAATCAGGTAAATACCAAAATCGATGATTGGTATTAAAATCGCGTAAATAAGAATCGAGATATTTGCAGAACATGGACTTGGGATTTCAAAAAGGCTTGTTTGTATTGCTTTTGCTTAGGCATAATAAATAAAAATTTACAAGACTAATTGAATGAGCAAATAAATATTTTCACCACGAAAATGCAAGCTATCTGGCGGACGGATAAAAATGCGGAAAATCTTATTTCTGTGCGTAAAAGCAGAGAAAATAACTAAAATAAGTAAAAATGCAGAAGGGTTAGCAGCTAGGACGTAGTTTGCATTTTCTGTTTATCTTTGAAAATCGTAAATAAACATAATTATTTAATTTCAACGACTAAATAAAAAAAAGGGGGGCGGTATCTATAAAAAAGAAAATAAAAAATCAGAAGCTCTTAGAGAATCGGAGTTTTTGATAAAAAAGGCTGAAATTTGAGAGGCAAAAGCGGAAAAATCTCATCCATGTATTAAGGTCAACCAGTTTTATCCCAAGAAAATGCTTTTTAGAAAAACTTCAGAGGTAGGATTGAGGAATTCAACACTTTCGCTCCACAAAAAATTAAATTCCTCATAAAATATTTAAATTTGTTTAAAAAAATTTTCTGCGGAAATTAGCGGGAAAAATCTGAAAGAAAAAAAAAGCGGAAATTCGAGGAAGAATTATATCCTTTTAAATCTAAATGAAATAGTTTTGCAACTAGTTTTTCTTCTTTTCTGTCTTAATTTCATCCTTGCTTCAAAAATGAGTAAGAAGAAGCTTTTGGATCGAATGCTTCGTGTTCAACTTAAGAATGTCTAGGTCTTTGCCTTGTAGAGCAAATTCCCAGTTTTGGCCCAATCAATTGTTTTTGCAGTTTCAGTACAATTGTTTACGTATATTAAATCTCAACATACAGTCATGGCCTACTTATACAATCGTTTTTGGGTTACAAGCTTTTGCCCTGTTCACTGCAATATAAAATACATAGCAGTTCTAATAGTAATATAAGAGAAGCTTACCATAATAATTTTATTGTATTTCATTAAAGAATAAATAGTGAAGTTTCATATGATAAAAAAAGTTTTAAAAACATCAAAATTTAAACGAATCATGATGGGCTTGCACAATAGGGAAGTACTCGCCAATTTATTTGCTTGCTAGGTTTAATATCCTTGATAAAAAAAAAATTTGTCCAGATTTTTAGCTTTTTGTTTTGATATTCCTGAATTTTTGTATATGAACACCCCATTTTTTAAGAATGCAAATTTCTAAAAACACATGAATTTAAAAAATTGAAATACTTACATTTTTGAGCCAAATATTTTTATTTGAAATAATAATGCTAGTAGAAATTGCAAAATTTGATAGAAATCAGAGACTGTCTACTAATCATATACATTGTTAGTAGACATAAACTACGAATACGACGCACATCAAAATAAATTAACTTGTAAATACAGATAGACTGCAGCACATCTACCGTAAATGATTGCCCTATTTTGCTAGCATATAGCCGTCAATAATTTTTCTAAACACTTGCATATGTATTCTTCTAATGTTCAGGATTTTGAAATTAAACAGGGTGGCCACTCCAATCAGATTTCAAATTTCTCTGATTTTTCCAGATAAAATTTTTAAAATTTCCAGGTTTTTGCTTCTTTTTTCTTATACAGTATAGGATGTGTACAAGAAAAGTGTCTATATTATAAAATATTTTATTCAAAATGCTATTTTTTTTAACATATCTTGAAAAAAATAATTTATTTTGATATTTTGGCAAGATTTTTTTATTTCTTCTTTAATGCTTCGGTACAAAATTTTGAATCAGAAATCATATATTGACCAACAAAAGAGTAAAATTAAATAATAATATATAGTTGGTTCTTTATAAAATCTATCATTATTCAATTATAACCAACTAATTTTTGAAGAATTTTATAAAGTTAAAAATACAAAAACATTTTGTCAAAATAGAAAAAAGAAATTTACCACCAAAGCATCGGAAAAAACTTGAGCCATAAATGGATTCAGCCCAAGGACAGAATTTAAAAACAGAAACTAATATCCTAATCTGCTTTTCCACCTCCACCAGAATCTTTCCTAAATTGCACAGTCCCACAGCGATCAAAGATTTCTACATTTGTTTAGCAACTGTGAGAGCATTTTATGTTACATTCAAGTTTAACAGAGCTGTAATGGAGCAAATTTTGATGCAAGCAAAGTATTGCTAAGTTGATGATATTTCAACTGTTTGGAGATACATTTCTGTTTAAAAAAAGTGGGTATAATGGATTAAATAATTTAAATAAAGAAAATTAGTAAATAATTTAAATTAGTGAAATTAAAAAAATTATCAAAGAAAAAATTTCCAGCTTTTCTTTAAAATTCCCTGATTTTTCCAGGCTTTTATCCAAATTTCCCTGATATTTCCAGGTTTTTTCCAGTATAAAAAAAATTCCCTGATAATTCCAGGTTTTCAAGGTGGGTGGCCACCCTGTTAAAGATATTCTAATATTCTTCAAATAATCAGGAAATATTTTACCTTATTCTTTTTTAAGAACTCTTCTTCAGACAGAAGAGATTCTTCAGTCTTCTGTTTCTTTTGGGGCGGCTCATCCTCGGATGTGGGGGTAGCAGAGCTGCTTCCCCCAATCAGAGGCTGTGTGGCAATGGGAGGGGGAGGAGCGACGATTTGCATGGATGGTACAAATGGAGTGCCAGGAGGTCCAATAACTGGGGGCATGGGTGGCCGAGGGATAGCTAGAATGGAAGGAACCAATCAAGATAACAAAAAATATATTTGAATAGCATAAATAGAGTTTCCCTTTTCTTTAAAATCTTTTTTAATTTTCACTTTTCCTTTATTATATTAGAATATTTTTATTACTACAATAGTTCCCTTTTTACAATTCATAGTAAGTAAATTAATTGCAATTTTACTTATATTCAAATTCAACACAAATTAGAAATGCATCACATTTCAAAATGGATGGAATAAAATAAGCAATGATCCAAAAAGAAAAAAAATATGGGATCTCACATACGTACAATGTAGAATTTGAAAAATATGGAAGCTTATTTTAATGAATCAAAATTATAATTTCTATGAATAAAAAATATGCTAATAATAATTCCCTTTTTGACATTACAATAAAATTAATAGAGTTTAAATTAGAAATAGAACTCAATAAAAAATTAGTATTTTTTTAGACTTTAATTTTTTAATAAATTAAAGCTAACGCTTAATTTTATCAGGAAACTAATTAACAAGCATATTTAATATGAATCTACTGTTGGAGAGGATATCTTAAAAAACAATGGAATTCGTTTTTTGCAAAAGATTTGATTCTTGACCCTCAAAATACGGCAATAATTTCAGAAGCTTTAATTGGAGAGCAATTTAAAATGTTTAGATTTCTAATGTTATTTTATTCAGAAAAGAAAAAAGATTTCTAAAACAAAATTATAAAATTTTATTGATCTTCTGCAATTATTAGTCTTTAAGCCTAAACCAATTTTATTTATTACAGTGGAAAGTCTCATATCCGGAATCGTCAGACTTTCGGTAAGTCGATAATTAATTTAAATCAACAACGTAAAAATGCATGTGGTTGCTTTATATTTGGAACTTTAGTTACAGATTTTCACAAGGTTTTTAAAATATTGATATTTTAATATGCCATTACGACATCCCACGAATTCCAAATCATACACATAATTTCTTGATCCATTCGATTAGGAACGATACCACAGTGAATCCACGTGGTTTTGACCATTGTTTTTTCAGTGTTTGTCAAAGTAAATTTTCACTTGGTTTTTAAAACCTCAATGTTTTAATATATCATTTCGTTTGACCAACTTCTAAAAATGCATTTCGCTCTCAATTATTGACGATTTCCCCGTGATCTGACAAAGATTTACGATCAGATTTTTGTCAGTTAGCGCTACCAATTTTCATAAATATTTAATGATATTTTTTCATACACGGGGAATTTCGAACCACAAATTTGTAGAATTACTTTTTGATGTACTAGATTTGTGGCAATTTATTTCAATAAAATTTTCAACAGCCTAGGATTTCCACAGTCTTTAAAATTTTGTTTTTATTTTTAATAAAATATTATTACGGCCTGCAAATTCCGAATTGCACTTTTGAAGAATTACTTAATGACCCGCTTTAGTTGTGACGATTTCATCTCAAATTTACTATTTTCAGTATGCCTTACTCTTATAAATAAAATAACAAAACAATTACATTTCATATTAGAATTGGCAATAAACAATATAAAAAAAAACTTTTTTTTCTATTTCAAGACGAATTTCTCTTTGAAAAAACTTAGAACTTCTCAGCACACCAAACTCAAAATATTTTTATCTACTGACTCCTTAAGCGTTTTAATTAAACTTCTAAACATTTCCCTGATTTTTCAAGATTGATTAAATTCCTTGATCAGGAGGCACCCTGTTCTCAAAATTAAGAAACTTACCAATTTTTTACACAAGAATTAGAAAAACTTTAGATGAATTTCTTTAAAAAAAAAACTACTTGAAGAGTGCTGTACCTAAAAGATGAGGTGGTGGAGGTCCAGGAGGTGGAATTGGAGTCAATATCAAACCCTGAGGAGGAGGAATCATGGGTCGAGGTGGCAAGATGGCAGACACTGGAGGCATGGGTATAGAAGGCATGGGTGGCAAAGGAGGCATCACTGTAGCAGTTGCAGTTGAAGGTGGCATAGGCGGTGGTTGTGGCTTAGGAGTAGTAGTTGTAGTAGTAACATTACTAGTGGATGGAGTAGATGAAGTTGTTGCAGCTGTGGTGTTCTGTGGAGGAATTGTTATGATCTTCACGAGTGAAGCTGAGGATACTGCAGATGGCCCCAGAGTTGAATCTTGAGGCTTTGACGGTCCAATCCTTTCTTTCTCTTCATCAGGCCTGTAAGAAATATCAGCTTATCAATATTCTCATTATAAGAATTATCAGGCATCAGAAAATTAAGTTTTGTATTCATAAGTTTAAACCTACCTTGTAATATCATTGGAAAAAATATAAAATTATTTTTTAACTAAAAAATATGTAAGTTTATTTTTTCATGGTTTTAGAGTCAAAAGATTTGATGAAAATTAATTAAGTTATACAGCATGAAGAGTATTTATTTATGACAGTTTGAGTCAAAAGCAATAACAATGGAAACATGTTCTCAATGTCAGTGGCAAAAATGTTTTTAACATTGATTAGATTTATCTAAAAGAAAAGAAAGAATAGAAACACTCACAACAATCCTTTGATTTTATGAATCTGTTGAATCTGCTCCTCAATTGTAATGTTTGCACGTGCAGCTCTGGTGGCAGCCTCCATGCTGGCAGTGTGTCCATCCCAGGTCACTTTCTCTGGACGTTTCTTCTCTTCTTCACCAATCTGAAAAGAATAGTTTTAATCTTTCTGAAATTGTTTCTTTGAAAAGACAATTAATCATCTTTTTATTATTTTGCGACATAGAAAAGTTAAGTCAAAACATACATATTTGAATTAACTTCAACCAAAATCTAAACAAATAACTGTTTTGAGGTACGGGTTCATAACAGAATCTTTTTCCTTGCTTCAAACAACTAAACTTGAGGTATATATTTAAAGAGAAAGCAAATTAAAGAGGATAGTGCATTGCTAGTCATGTATTTACAGTAAATATGGAGAAGCACATGGTTTCAAATGAGTGGCTAATTTTATTCTAGAATATATATATATATCTGAGTGTAATATAAAAAGTTCCAACAAATCTTTCTATATTATTTCTTAATTCGTTATTTAAAATAAAATTTGCTGTTCATATAATTAGTAATTCCCATCCTCTTCCAGAAATAGATTGTAGAAGTAAATCCCCCCCCCTTTAACACGTTGACTGCCGCACACATTTACACTGAAATCTTTTTCAGGCCACGAGTACCACTGTACAAAGTACTCCCAAAGATATTTTAATATTGAGAGTCTCTGGTGGTCACAAGAATAATATGTCGCTCCATTTGTTTCTATGGTATCATGTCTGTTTATTTCTGTCCGTTGTGTCGCACCTATTTCTCATCTTGCCACTTCACACGATCAGTTTGAATCTTTGCCCAGTAAAGAGTATAGCCAAACATTTTTACCCTTATTCATTGAAATTTTGAAAAGAAAAATGGAAAACTTATTTCTTCGTGAGTCAAATAGCTTCGTGAGTTAAATTTTTACGAGGCTCACAATAATTCTCATAATAAATCATTTTCGTATTACTTTTATAACAATTCAATAGTTTTGTTACTTCCTGTAAAATATGCTTTCAAATAAAAACGAATATCCTTCGCGAGTAGTAAAATAAGCGCCACCCCAATACGGGTGATGCGGCCCGATCAGAAGTTTTGCTGTTACCTGAATATGGGTGACGTGGCAGTCAACATGTTAAGCAAGTGTGAGAACCTAAGAAATCCTTTGAACCTATCTCATGAGAGAATTACAATTAATAGTGTTTCCCTTATTTTCATATGACTTGGAAAACAATGAGGAATACTTGGGAAACTTTTCCCTGACATTAAATAATGGAACACAATGATTTTCATTTTCTTTCTCCTCATTAAAATTATAAAATTAAGAATATTGTGTTTTTCCCTGGCCTATGCCTGCTCTGATTTCCTAGCTCGGCCAGACTTTATACTTTTATATATATGTGTATATATACATTTTAACACTTAATCTTTAAACTGTTAACCACAAATTTAGTTTGGATTAGGACCTGGATACATTTCTGCAAAGAATTTTTTCCCCTTGATGTTATTCAAACAAAAGCATCCAAAAAGCTGAACAGTTTAACAGGATTAAAAAATTTTTTTTTTATTTCTTTTTCATTTATAATTAAATGAATATACACTTCCAACAAGTGCTATGAAATTTCACATGTTGGTTAATTGCATTACACATTCAATGTATTTTCAAATCCAGAATGACGACTTTTCTTCCTCCCCTCTCAAAGGAAGAATGACATTCTGGTGCTACCCAAAGTTTGAGAGTCTTCATCTAAATAAGATCATTGTACTTTCAGAGCCCATAGCTACAAGGGTACAATGCATTACAATTTTCAATCAGTGACAAAAGGAGAAATTGCATAGAAACTAAGTCTGCAGTTAATTTAATTCATTCAAAATGCTATTGTTATAAAATTAACTAATCTTTTGTTCTTAAATTGAAAATTTTTATTGTAAGGTATGAACATATGACTTATTTCAAATGCCGTAGTAAACGTTTAACAGGCACAAAAAAAATGAAGCAAGTTTAAAAGGACTTTATGGAGAGGAAACATGCGCAGGAGAAAACCTTTCTACTGCACATTTCAACCTAATTCTTTTTCCTAGATAAGTTATTTAAAATTTTAAGTATAGAAAAAAGTGAGTTCAAGTAAACCTAGAGTAACTCTTAAGTTTTCAAAATTTTTTTTGGCAAAATGTCATAATGTAAAGATGGGAAGATTTACTTAAGATAACGCAGTGTGGAATGCCATAATGTGTTTCCAATTTGAAAATATTTTTTCAGCATTTGAAAATTGATGGTTTAATCTAGGTTTAACTGAACACATTTTTCTCTTAATTTTATATTTTAAAATACCAATGGATTTAAAACAAGATGAAAGGTTTTTACCATAGTATAGTGCCCTCTTAACATAAATACGTTTTGAATTCGCGGCAATAGTTACCTTTTTACCAATAGCAGTCTCTTCAACACCAGATCCAAATATATCAGTTCTTCTTTCAGCAAACTGCTTGAGACTGCTCTCAATGGATGTTCCTATAAGAGAAACAACTTTCTGTTAGATTTCCTTTCGAAATAATTTAGGGGAAAAATAACATAAACCCTCATAAAATTAATATTAATTAGGAAAACATCAATCAACCATTTAAAGAAGTTAAAAACCAATCTTTCTGCCGTTAAAAACATTATAAGTCAATCATTAATAACTTATCTAATAGACAGTCACATAATTTACGAAATATAATATCAACGTTTGTTAGTCTGCCTTTTTTAAGATTAAAAATTATTTTTGCTAATACAATACTTCTAGTTTTTATTACATTTCAAAATAACTTTCAAACATAAACTCTTAAAATATAATACAGCTAAAGATAAGTTAAACAAGGCTTTATTATGAATATTTTTGAGGAAAAAAAGCATTATATTTTTTCTAAAAAAAAAGTCACAGGAAGAATACTCATTACAAACGCTTTAAATAAATTATTTGATACATGAATAAATTATTAGCATAGATTCGCATTAGATTCCATCTAATGCCTTGGAAATGCAAAGATGGACTTTATAATTTCTCATTTGCAAAAGTTAATGTTGAATCTATAGACAATGATAATACTGATGAATTAAATGAAGAGTACACGACCTTTTTTCGGAGGAAGACTAGATATTTCTTTCGATGGATTTTCGCATTCTGATTATTGTACATAAATAAATTATCTTTTTTTTTTTTAAAGAAATATTTAATATTCTATACTTATTTTTCTCACTGAATTTTTATTTTTTCACTTATTTTCATGCATCCCAACTAAGCAAAGATTTAAGAATAAAGGATTGCTGTAGAAATGAGGTTAAATTTACTAATTAAACTTTATATTTGCTTCCTTTTGCTATATCTATTTTTATTTTACTTTGTTTATTTTTTTGTGATTCATAGTCAATCAAATATAGACGATTTTTAAAAATTATGCTCTGCATTTTCTTCAGTGGCTTATTTTTTTGTGATTCATATTTAATTATGCTCAATCAAATATAGATGATTTTTTAAAATTATGCTCTGCATTTTCTTCAGTGGTTTTTTTTTTGTGATTCATATTTAATTATGCTCTGCATTTTCTTCAGTGGCTTATTTTTTTGTGATTCATATTTGATTATTTAATTATGCTCAATCAAATATAAATGATTTTTTAAAATTACGCTCTGCATTTTCTTCAGTAGCTTATTTTTTTGTGATTCATATTTAATTATGCTCAATCAAATATAGATGATTTTTTAAAATTATGCTCTGCAGTTTCTTCAGTGGCTTATTTTTTTGTGATTCATATTTAATTATGCTCAATCAAATATAGATGATTTTTTAAAATTATACTTCGTATTTTCTTCAGTAGCGTTTATTTGTCCCCCTCTACATCATGACGATTTTTATCAAAATTAGGGGGGAGGGCTTTATCCGTATTTTATGGTAAGATAATTTTACAAAATCAAATATTGTCTAACACTACATTTTATTGAAAAAATCTAAAAGGAAAAAGAAAAAAAAAAGAAGAGGGAAATATTATTTACCATGAGCATAAACTTCTTCTTGAGTCATCTTTTCTTGAAGTGCTTTATCACGTTGTTCTACCCATCTTGGATCCAATAAACCTGCAAAAGAAATGCACACTTTTACAAACCGTGTCAGTAATTGAGACAAGTAATTTATTACGATTGTGTTAGTCTTGAACTAAATGTGTTAGTATTTCATACGAAACACATTTAGTTCAAGACTGTAAAAAAAAAAAGGAAATAATGGGAAAGAGAAGAAAATAAAAATAACCTGAACTGAACAGAGAATCTATTAAAAATGAGGAATTTTGTCTAAACTGAGTTCTAAAAAAAGTTATCCCCTTAACGATGTTAATTTTCAAGAAAAGGGTCATAAAAGTGCATATTTTTTTGGATTTTGTATTTGTATTATGTATTTCATTAGTGCTGCAACTAGTTTAAAATAAACTAAGTATTTACAATCACCTTAAAAATATCCTGGTACTGCCATCAGGTGTGTAAAATGAGAAATAAAATGTTCCCCGGGCAAATGAAATGAATTAGTTTTATTCTTATTGGCGGCTTACTAGTGAACACTCCAGCCCGTCAATATCAAGGGAGCGAGAAATAGTGGGTGAAATCTCAGCCTGTCATTTTCACGGGAGCGAGAAGGAAGCGGTTAAATGACAATACATAATTAAATGAGTTCAATTAAATAAGACATTTATTACCATATAACTTTTTTATTCAAACCAAATTCATTTAAACTCTATTTAAAATTGACTCCTATTTGAATTGTTATGTGATGTTTTCATATTTCCCTTTAGACAATAGAAAATATAATAAATGAAGCAATTTGTTTCTATTTTATTGAGTCTTGTCTCAAACTAGACTAAAACTTATGAATACAAATTAAAAGTAAAATACGAGTGCTACAAAGGCTCAGAAAAAAATTCCCTCACATTTTCCAGATTGATTTCACCAATTTTTGTTGTTGAGAGTATTAATTTTAAAACCAATTCTTCAATTTGTAACATATTCTTACATATATAATATGTTACAAAACACTAACATTTAATATTAGAGTTGAAAATAAACAATTTCTAAAAAAAATATTTGTTATAAGACAAATTTTTACAAAATTAATTGACTTACCAGGACTTCAAACTCAAATTAATTTATTTTTAATGATTATTTTCAGAATAGTAATATTTTCTAATTCTCCGGTTCTTATAAGCAATATGACAATGTCATTTTAGTTGCTTTTGAACAGTATGGACTTAGCTGCCAACTTGTAAAAAACAAAAATAGGAAAACATAACTTGACAAGTAATTTGAACTGACAGTATGTATTAACACCGTTTTTCGAAGCCTTGTCGTCAAGGAAAATAAAAAAAGCCATAGTTTAAGTGGCTTACACTTGAAGCAATGCGATGATTTTAAATATATAGATAATCTCGCCAAGAAGAATTATATGGGCTTTAGAATAGACAAATAACTTATATAAGTTTAAAAGTTATTAAACTTTTTTAAAAATCACCAATTTAGGGAAATATTTTCACCTAGATGGAAATTATCAAGATCACTGCCTTATTCTCAGTTATTGCTCACTTTTATGAGCCCAGGCAATGCAGCATTGGAGTAAGTTTTTAAATATTAAAACATTAAACCACAAACGCTTTTCATTTTCACAAAATTGTGGCTTTTCTCCAAACTTGTTAGATAAATAAATGCTAAAAGAGTTTTTTCTATTTCGATTGATTAAATAACATAAAAAAAGGGTATAGGGTCGATCTTCGTCAGTCGTTTAAGATGACGATCTCATGCATTCAACTTACGTCGGTAATGCCAGGGTGTGTGGGGAACGGCCATTCCCCCCCCCGCTTGCTGTTGGTCCTTTTCGCATGGATCACGACGTCATCCATTATCTGTTTAAAGAGTATTTACGCTTCTGTTGAAGAAGATTATTTTGCATTCTTTCTTTTCGTTACTCATTTGTCCCTCTGTTTGTGAGAGTATGCCTACCAGATTAATATGTTTTTAAAATAAATTTATTGTTGTAGAAACTTTCCACCGTCCTGAATATCAAATTTGCATTAGCCTGGATTTAGCTGAGTCATTGTCAACTTCAATTGGAGAAACTTAAAGGTGGGGTCCATTCCTGCTTGCTATTTTTGCAAAGTGAATTGTTAACTTTAGCAGGGTTCCCATTCAATTTTTTTTTTAAAAATTCAATGACTTTCAAGGACCTAAGATGACATTTTTCAAGGACCTATTCAGTATTACAATTATATGCTAAATTACATGTCAACTAGATTTTACAATTACGTAGAAGCAGAAATTGTATATTTTTAAAACACAGTGCTTATTTGACAACAAAAAATTAAATTATTTATTAAATTTATCATCTAATAATACAAATGGTTGATAATTATATTGCTGTTTCAAATCACTTTGAAAAATTCCAAAAAAAAAAAAAAAAAAAAAAAAAAAAAAAAAATCCAATTGACATAGGATACTAGCCAACATTTAAAAACTAGCATCAGTGAAACTTTTCTTGAAAAATTTAATGAAGTAAATTAATGAAATTGAGTGAATGAATAATGCATATTACATCAAACAAGCATATTATAATTGATAAAGTTCGTGTCATTGCACAGTTATTAAAATATAAATAAGTTTTTTAATATGTTAGATCAAATTTTAGGTTACAGGAAATGTATATAATTAGATAAAATATCAAAATATATCCATTTAACATATCTGTTTCAATTTTAATAACAAATTATATATTTTGTTACTTCAAAAAATGAGTAATGCATTTCAAACATAATAAAATCTATTGTAGTACAATATTTTACAGAAAACTAACTAAGACTTACAAGCTTTATTTTCTTTAAAATATATCCATAAAATGTGAAGCGTGAGTTTTAAAATTTTGTGAATATGCATAATTTTCACTAAGCATAATTTTTAAATCGCATTTATACAATTCTAGATATACTATATATAAATCAAAATTATAAGAAAGGTGAAGTAAGTCTCAAAGATTATGTAAATCATGTATCACAATGTGTGATTTGTAAATTGAAATTGTATTGAATTGAAATGTGTGAAAGCCTCTCATGTTTTATCTTTCCAGAGAGAGAAAGGTTGAAAGAAACCCAGTTATAAGGTGGGCAGTGATTCTCTATCTCAGAATTTCTTGACTAAGAATGCGAAGCTTATTAATATGTAATTGTAAAAATTACTCTTACTAGCAATACCATAAAAATTAGAGGGGGATATTTTTTTCAAATAAAGAAGAAATTTTATTAAGAAAAAATCTATTAAAAGTCCTGCAACTATAAAAACTTTTTTCTTCTAAAAATTCAGGTATTTTTTCATGAAGCTACAATCAAATCTGTAATAAATATTACAGGGGTAAGTAGCTACATGAAATTTAAAAAAAATATACACATATTTTAGTAGGAAAAAATTTACGTAGGGAGCCAATATTCATTGATTTTGGTTATATTTCGAGTTTAGAAAATAATTTGTAATTAAAATTCACAAAAATGAAAAGAAATTTATGCATTTCTTTGATATGGCAAGCTAGATACAAAACTGACTCCTTTCAACTGTTTATTCATTGAATAAGTTACTGCAAACTTTCTAAAATAAATCAAGCAAATACATATTGCAATTTTTGATTTTTAAATTGCTTGAATATTAATTGCGATGTGTATTTTTTAAATCATCTAACTGCGAATTGCAATGTGTGACTTTTAAATTAGGTAAATAATGAGTAAGGATATTTGATTTTATGATAGCGAGAGTAAGCACTGTGAGGCACCAGAAAAAAAAAAGAGGGGAAAAAAACATCTATGAGAGCAAATTACTGACAAAGGCACATTTTCTGTTTCCTTTCCATTTCAATGAAAAAACTGAGGAGTACTTTTTTATTTATTTCCTGACCAGTGATTGAATTCCATGACTTTTTCAGAAATAGAAAATTTCCAGACTTTTACTAGTTTTTGCGAATTTACCAGTTGTTTGCCACCATAGAAGTAAAAAGGCACTAAAAACTGAAAAATGGGAAACTTTGGACCTAAAATGGTATTTTTGGAACAAGATTAACAATTAGAACAAATAAGATTTAATTGGAACAGTTGGTAGCTATGTTAGGGTATTAAAGTATAATTGAAACTTTTAATGTATTTTAATAATGAACTAGATTTACAATTAGATTAGAAACATGCTTTTAAGTTTTTATCAATTAAAATAATCTCAAATTTCAAACTCAAAATACCTACAATTATAAAAAGGAGTAGGTTTTTATGTTATTTTCCTGGCTTCCCTAAATCATTAACACCAAAAACTATATATCGTCTGAGCTCTTTTAAAAAATCTAGTTGTCAATAACCCAAAGTGTCAAACAAAAGAGCAAGGAAATAATTGTAAACTGCACTGCCCTCTATAAGGTATTAGAGTTATTAATTAAATGAATATTCCTTAAAAAAATTATATAGAAGATTTTAATTTAAAAAAAAATTCCCTTCAATTTTCTATTTTTTGAGAATTACCCAAGAGGATACCTCATCAAAAAATAAATCATAATAAAAATGGAATATATATATAGTGTGCACATACAGTCAAACCCCGCTATAGTGAACCTTCAAGGAACCGAAATTTCGGTTCACTATAACCGGGTGTTCACTATATCCGTTACGCAGGTAATTTAATTAATGGTTCCCAAATTCCCCCCTTTTATTACACATTATTCAAATAAATGACTGAAAATATTATGTAGTAGCAAAAAATTTGTTATTTTTCATTACTCTTCGTCTTGTGAACAAAAAAATTAGTAATCTTTAGCTGATGAGCAATCCTCAACATCAGTTATGGAAACACTTCCCAACTCTCAGATAATTTTTCCAGAATTTCTGTTATTCCGTTTTTTAAACCTGTCTAACCAACCATTCGAGCGCATAAAAGTAGTCTCATAAAATTGCTTAGCAAATTTATCCACATTTGTCCAGATACTGGAAGATTGTGGCTTCTTCGAATGGTGGACCACTTCAATAATGCTTTTTCAACATTCTTGTGATCCGCTTTTTTCTGACATTTAAATTTTCTTCATGAGCATAAATTATTAATTGCCTATTTTTTCATATGTTACAAACTTCAGATTTGGATGGTTTATATTGTCTGCAAATATCAGCTTGATTGCATCCATTTACAATTTTTCTGATTACGCCCATTTTATCATCAAAGGAGAAGGTTTTACATTTACTGCTCGCCATAGTTAAATTTGAGACACTAGTTTAGAGGCTTTTTTTTAACTGAATTCAAAGCAAAACGGAGTTGAAATGAGGACCTTATCAACACATATTAGTGTACAACCCTTTGATCAATAATGAAATAATTACTCATTCCATCTGACGGAAAACGCATATTGATCCCGGTGACACCTTACAGGTGCATCATCTGCCTGGGTTGGAAACATCTGCTTGGTTTGTTTAGGGATGGGAAAGTGAGATAAAAGAAGAAAACAAGGAAAAATGCTTATCACTTCATTCCCCTCTATAAATCTCTTTAAAAATCGGATTTTGTACTTATTTTGAAGTAGAAATTTCAAAATTGTTACAAAAAAATTAAGAAAAAAGTCAGTCGAAGACAGAAAAAAGTTCATTATATCCAACTTCTTCCTCACTTTTTAGGTTCACTTTATCCACAAAAAATAACATTATGCGTGTATAGCAAGGCACGGGACCGAACATTTGGTTCACTATATCCGGGAGTTCACTATAAACCGTGTTCACTACAGCGGGGTTTGACTGTATTTTAATAAATAATTAATTTAATACGTAAAATAAATGTTCATACCAATTCTCATGTGTTCTTGCATTTTATCAGCTGGAATTTTCTCACCAGTGATTGGAGATATTAGGAATTGTTCAGTCACAGGCTGGTTTGGACGCACACCTAAAAACATTAATAGAAAAGAAAATTTGCAGAATTATTATTTCAAAGGAAAGAAAAAGATGATGTGCTACATAAATGTAAATAATGAGCCCTGTACCCTAATCATCAATGTTCTCTAATATCCAAAGATAAATATGACTTTTATAATGTTTGCTTTAACATCAGATTAAGTAAGATCTATCTGAAACGAGTCTTTTAAAAAAAATAATAATAAAAGTCGAAACTACCAGGGTTAAATTAATTTAAATCACTTGATTTTATTTCTTTTTAACAATTTAAATTGTTTTTAATTGAAAAAAAAAATAACATTTCAATAAAGAGAACGTTTTTAAAATAAACTAAAAAAATAATAACTAAAAGTGGATGAGAGTATTGGAAGCTGGGCAATTCCACGAAAGTGTCAACTTTTAAGTGAAATTTTTTTTTTATGAATTGCATATTTTAATTTCAAAAATATGTTCAAAAATAGCCAAAGTTTACATATTACTGTTTCATTTCTGATAATTTTAACTGTTTTGAATCTGGTAGCATTCTAAAGTAATCACATGGCTGACAAGTGAATTGTCCACATTTGTGCTCAAATTGTTTTCTTGAAAAATACTTATAAAATAAAAGAAATGTATCTTTCTTTTGCAATATTTTGATAAAAATATGCATATAGTACAAAATTTAACCATTTAAAACATAGTCTTTAAGTCGTTTTAAGTTTAATATATAAAATAAAAGTAAATTTTTTTTGTGTCATTCCGTCACATGTTTTAGTCTTTTTTTTAGATAGCAACTGCATTTCAAAATGAAAATGCATATATTTTGGAATATAAAGCAGATATGGCATAAGAATCAATGAGAAATTATAAAATTTTATGTATTTGTTCATTAACTTCCAATAATTAGTGTGACGGAATGACACATCCTCGATGATGGAATGACAAAACGAGTCCTTGAGAAGCTTTTTCAAAAACTAGGGAATTATTTCTTTTTCAATTAACCTAATAGCTAAAACAGCTGACGAAAGACAGATAGAATGCTAAAAAAGAACAAGATCCCCATGATATGATAAAAAGAAACAGAGAAAGAAAGGCAGAGAAGAAAGCTTCTGTGACAAAAGCTGGACTTAAAAAACTTAGAAGTGGAAACATTGTTGTGCAGAGATTGTGTAAACAAAGAAAAAAACCAAATTCTACCAATCTCTTCACATACAAATAATTTTAATTCCCTACACAAATCCTGGCAGAGTCTTGGTAAAGCCATAAAAAAAATTGCACACTCACCATAAAAAAAAAATTGTACACTCACTTCCAAAATCACCAATAGAGGTAAAAAAAATTTAAGTCTTAATAATTCAGTCTTTATATGAGAAGGATTTAACATCAAACTCAAAAGAAAACTCGTTTAAGTGAGAAAAGTAATGTTGATGGGCTGTTTAATTTGGTTGAAAAATTTTACTGTTAAGATGATATTAGTTACAAGCCCCCAAGTATGAAGGATTCAGTCATAATACCAACTCTGACAGAGTAACGAAGAGTGCAGATGCAATATATGCTTATAGCACTAAAAGAAGCTTTTCATAAAGAAGCACATAATGACGTAAAGTGTGTCTTATCTCATTTTTGGTCTTATTCTCAATTTTGTTAAGTGTATTTTATTAATACCTCACAACACATGAACCTGTATATACCATGTAAGTGTGAGTTTGTTCTAAAAGGCCAAACAAGATGTTGTCTGCTTTGCACTGTGCATTATGAAATCATAAAATTCTTTTGCATATTATATACAAAGTCGAAGCAACAAATCGTTGAAGTTTTGTTTTTATCCAGCTATTCCATTTAAGAGAAGGCAAAAGGGAATGACTTCAGCTAGACACTTGTTACAGCAGCATTGCCAGGGACAAGAGACGTGCAAAAGACGTTCATGTAGTTGAGAAATGAATCATCAAAATTGGAATGCTTTCTAATTTTAACCAAAACCAAGTGTATGATTTGAAAAGCCACTGCCGTGAAGAGGAAATGGAAAGCATGACTGGGGAGTATGCGGTCGGCTCTTTAATCATTGTTCCATACTGCCAAAAAAAAAAGGAACATTTATATGTGGCGCAAATTACTTTGATAAACAAAGACGATTTAACTGTTAAAGCACTAAAAAGAAGAGAGAACAAAAATTCATTTATGCAAAAATTTCCTGAGAGCAAAGATAAGATGTGACATTGGAAAGTTAGATATAAAACCTCTTCAGAGACTACCTAATTTTCAAATTGTTGAAATTTTTACTAATTCTTACTTAAATATTAATCCTGTTTATCTGTTACATTCTGTTTATCATTTACATATTAATAAAATATTTTTTAAATAAAAACTTTCTTCCACTAAACTTTTTGTCATTCCGTCACGGTCATTCCATCATAGCAAATAGATGTTAATAACTGCTAGCCAACCTGAGGTAAATTTTCCAAATTCACATTTTAGATTGCTTACACATTATACTAAAAGTAAAAAATAGTTCAGAAAAATAATAGCTGCAAAATTCACAGAAACTACCAGTTCTAAGCGGCATGCCAAAAACTTGGTTGCCAATTCCGTCACACAAATAAAAAGTTCATAAAATTAAAAAAAATTCAAAATCCTTTTTTTTAAGTTTATGAATAGCATTTTGCCAATAATAATGATATGCATGAGAAAAAACAATGTTCATTTTAAATTAGATGCATAGAAACTTCAATTAATTGTTATTTTGCAAGTCAAAATGTCATTCCGTCACATATGGAATTGCCCAGCTTTTAAATTACATATAGCTAATGGAAAATCATAAACATATTTTAATTATATCCATCTAGTTTCATGTTTCTTTAAATTCAAATGCTTTTAAAACTTATTAAATAAACGTAATCCTAGTTCTGTCCAGAGTAATTTACAATAATTTTTTATCAGTAATAATTTACTCTTTATCGGATATCTAGTTGAGAAATTACCTCCCGTTTTTAAAATCCACAAAAGTTTTGAGCTAAAACAAAAATAACTATGATCTTATTTTTCATTGGTTAATTTGCAGTAATTAAAACATCTCCCCCACTCTAGTACGAAATATTAACTTTTTTATCCATGATATTGTTTTTAAATAATAGTAAGCATTAATAATGTGTTTTATTAAATGCTTTGGTTAATAAATGTGAAAAATCTGGTTTAAACTAAATCAGTTTTTTTTTTAAATCATGATTTTTGTCAATTTCAGAGACTATGTTTAAAGAGTCGTAATTTCAGGATTAAGAATGTCATTATTGCTAAGCATTCAGAATTTAAAAGAAAAATTACATCACTTAAAGGCTAATATATTAACTCTTATCATTAATTCCATAAAACATCACTGTTTTACCTTTAGGGTTGTAATCCTTCCTGATGACCACCTGATCAGGTTGTGGAGGGAGAGGAGGTAGCATGGGAGTCGAATCTTCACTGGGTAATGGAGGAGGGCTTGCCCGATCAGTTTCTTCGTCTGAAGAGGAAGAACTGTCATCAGCAACCTGCAAAGAAATTTAAAATGACAAAATATGATAATCTAAATTTGAACATTTAAATCCTTTACTTTTTCAGATTTTTGAAAAGTTTACTAAATCCACATCTTTTTATACACTTATGTTGAGAGCTTTTTAAACCCAATATCCTTAATGCATTGAACTTCAAATGAGCAAAATGTTAATTTTTTAATTTATTACTTCTTACATAATTTACAGAACCTCAAAATTCCTCTTGTTTCAGTTCTCTTAGATTTTTGATTTCCAGAGTAACCAATAATGGTATGTTTCGAAGATATGATTTTTTGTTTGATTATTTAGAACAAAATGCGTAATACTGCGTAGTTTTTTTCTTCTTTAAGTTGACTGATTGAGACTGATCAGGAAATCAAAAAAAAAAAAAAACCACACCAGAAAAATTAAAAAAGAGAACTGAAAACTCTGAATAATGTAATTTGTAGTCTAAAAAATTATATATATATTTTTCAACATTTCAATTATAAATATGAATTTAATGATGTTTAAAAAGATTTTACCTTATCCTTGCTAACTTTTTCTCTTCCTGGTTCTTTGTCACTTCCATCATCATCTGATTCTACTTCCATCTCCACATCTTCCACCTGTAACATCAATAGAAGATAAAACTAATCATCCTTTATTCAGATAGAATAAAAACAACACAGTTTTAAAATCTGAAACAAAATATTTCTAAAAATTAAAGTAACTTTGTATCAAACAGAAAATTTTAAATTAAGATAATATAAAGTGATAATTTTATCTTAAATCTTAACAGAGTGTCAAGAAGACTATGGTTGAAGAAAAATTACCTTAAACACATTTAAAAAATCAAATCTGTAAATTCCAGATACCAACCTACCATTTTTTTAAAAAATTAAATTGATAATATAATATTGAATAATTTTATCACATAATAATTTAAAAGAATTTTACGTGTCTGCATTCCCCAGAGCATTGATTCCTTTAAAATAAAAACCTTTCATGTCTTTTTTATGGCAAAAGAATTTGTTATTATATTTGTAGTTTATTATTAATTATACTTTATTTCTGGCAAAATAGCTTGCAAAACACTCTATTTCAAGATTCTCAGACCCCATTTATAAATTATGACACCAAAGAATCTATTATAGAATCATTGAATTTTTAGAAGGGCGGATAATTTTTTTTTTCATTTTTAATTCATTATATTCAATATAAGATGAAATTGATTTTAATAACTAAGCGAATTATCAAGTATCGTAATTAACAGAATTTTTCCAAATATAAATGTTCGGTTTTCTTCTTTTTAGAATTCAGATATCTGCTTCACTCCTCTTCTGATAAAACACTTGTCAGCAATATTATAAGCTAAAAGTATTTATTTGTTCCGATTAATATGCATTGTTATTTTATAACTTCTTTTAAACTGAGATTTCTTTTCAAAACAGTTCTAGAGATCAAAGTTTTTATTTATCTATTTTTTTCAAGAGTGTGTTTGAAAATTTTTCTTTTTGAGAGCTAAGTTGATAACTAACTAATTATAATTTTCACTTTTTTTCAATTGTTTACATTACAGTTTTTTTTTTAATATCCAGATCCATTTGTTCAATTATTTTGTTTCTGATAATTTTAAGTAGAGGTTTAATTTTAAGTAGAGAGTGTTTACTACCAAAACTACATGCTTTGACTTCATTTAAATCTATTCTCCTCTGTGTGGACATTGATGATTTTTTAAGTAAAGCTGGTCAATTTTTTTATTACTATTTCATATTACTGTTTTAAAATTAGTAATCAGTTCCATTAAAAAAAAGCATAACATAGGGGAATGACCGAAAATTACATAAAATGAGGATGGAATTCTAACTAGCTCAAAAGTGATTTTGGTATAAGCCGCCAAAAAATAGTCTATATTCAAAGTTGAGTAAAAAAATTACTCAAATTTGAAATCCCCCTGTTGCAATTTAAATTTGAGTCATTTTTTGACACAGATTTTGCAATAATGTAATCATCTGAAAATAAATGTGAAAAGGCTATCAACTATCAAAAAAAATTTATAGAAAAACAACAAGGATTAACCACAAAATATCGCTAATCTAGAGCATCAAATTGAGATAACTAAGTTGATACTCCTGCATTATAATAACAACGTAATGATACAGAAAAAAAGTAGAAAGAGTCAAGAAAACTATCAGTCAATGACTTATTTATAATTACAACTGTAGAATTGGATGTGCTAAATGAATCGAAAAAATTGTTAACATATAATCACTTTTTAAATCTATTATTCATATATACATGTGTTGCAATAATATTGTACTAATTAAAAACTCCTGTGGAAATGTCTGGGGGGAAAAAATTAAAAATAAAGCAAAATTAGATTAACAAAGAAATCGAGTGTCAAAAAATGCTAACTTAAATTTGAAATTTGCATGTTACAACATTGTGTTACAAATATCACAATTACTTGAAAATCCATGTGGAAAGGGCTGAAGAAATTATAAATAATTGTGAAGAAAACTATTACTCAACGACTTGAAAAGCTAATAATATCATCAGGAAACAAACGTAATAAAAAGTGATTAGTCTAATTCAAAATTAGTACATCATTATAGAGTCGTATTAAAAAATAGGAGCTTTTGCTTTGAAATATAATAATCAACTTTCTTTCACACTTTTTCCTTTTAAGAGAAAGTAATACATAACCGTCGTTGAACAGCCGACCCAATCCAGAAGACAAGCGAACTCCCAGATCAAGCATGGGGGGAAATTTGCCTTCACAAAATCTCCCATGGTTAGCGTGGCAACTAGGGGACTTAAACCCTTGATCTGTCGTCAACTGAGGATATTTTACGTCAGCACTGTGGTCCGTAGAAGCCAGATGCGGAATTCTTATCGACCAGTCATTCCTGGATTCAATCCCAGTACCCCTCGCCGGAAGGCAAACACTCTATTCCTTAATTTTTGTGAAGCAAAATCAAGCACCTTTAAGGTGAGCACGAACCTTATGTATGCAAAATAAATAATAATAATAAAAAAAGAAATATGATTCATATCAATCCTGCTTAAAGTGATAAAATATTAATATATTTACCCCATGTTCATCCAATCGTTGTTGTTGTAACACTCGACTTCCAACTTCATCAGGAGTAGTAGGAGGAGGAAATAATCCTAAAACAACATTTATCAGATTCAGAACAACATTCAAAACATGCATACGGAAAAGTATTCATTGACACGAACCTACCTTGTTCGTTAGGTTGATAATCCACAGTTTCCACCACAACAAAATCATGCCAATCAATTTGTGCATATTGTACTAAAAAGATAATACACAATTAGTATTCCATGCAGCTATTTTATGAAAAAATAAATAAATAAATAGTATCCAAAATTAAAAAAAAACTTGAATTTCAGAATACCAAGTTAATATTTATAAGATCTCAGAAAAATGTGACTGAATTCTGTTGTTTTGAAGGAAAAGAAATTTTACACACACGTAAGTATCTTCGGATTAGTTGATCTCTACATCAAAGTGTCACTTTTTTATTTTTTACTTTATTCAGAAATTGGAGGAGGAAAATGAAATTGGATGTATATAATAAAAAACTTGGGAGAAAAAAAAAGGCAGCTGATTATGTGAATAAATAAAAACAAATCGCCTACAGAAGGCAGTCAGAAATAGAAAATCTTATCATTTAAATATAATAAAATCAAAAATTTTCTTTTTATTGAACCATATCAGTATTTGAGTTTCTTTGAAGAAATTCATAATCATACAATCATTGACAGAAATAAATGGATAAAATTAAAGGAAAATATTCATAATTTGGTCTTCATTACATTTAGAGAATCAAACAAACGCTTGAAATTTAAACAAAGGATGCAGGAACCTTCTCTTTGTGATATTTCTCACCATTATAAATTCTGACTCCCCCCTCCTTTTTTTTGAAAATCAGAGTGGACATTGATGGAAATTTTTTAATGGACACTTTTTAATTAATTGGTATAGCCCTCTACTTGATACGTCAAAAAGATAATTTACCTCTCATTAGTAAAAGTTATATGATTCTACATCAATCTAACAACAATGATGAATGAAATTCAAATTTTCATCATGATATAGTAATGTAGCGCAATTTAGCATATGTCCAAAAATTACCTATGGGAGATCTTTAAATCAATCAAAAATAAATAAAAAAAAGGAATAAATCTATTACAAAAGAAAATATTAATTCTAAACATATGACATCAATATCATTTCCTAACTTTTTCAATTAAATTAATAAAGAAGTCAAAGTAAAAGCAAACCCAAGCTTTATTTCATTTTTCTTAAATTAAAAATGATTTAAGATTTATTGGTTTAAAAATAATAATACTGTAACAAATTATTTTACATACATGCATTAAAAATTAAAAGAAAAAAAAACGAAAGTGGAAAACAAACCAAAGAAATGTTCACCTTAGAATTTATTTTTTTTATTTATTTATTATTTGTTGAAAAAAAAACATGCTTTTGAAACATCATTAGACCCTTTTTTATTTACTTATTTAAAATAATAAAAAGTAGTATTAACTAATGGTCAAATTCTGTACTTAATAAATGTAAAAATATTTTTACTTATTTATTATTATTTTCATTTTTGAAAATAAAATCGACTAAAGATTTATTTGTTTAAAAATGATACTGACTATCTAACAAATTATAAAACAAACAAGTATTGAAAGAATTTTAATAAAAGCTTTAAAAAAATACTTTAAGTACTAATGTTAAATTATTAATGTTGAATTACGTCAAAACATTACTAAACTTTTTATTTAATTAAAAAAAAATTGTTTTAACTAATAGCGAAATTTTTTTAAAACTTTGTTTTCATTTTCTCAAAAATAAAAGCAAATTAAATAAAGGTAAGCTTTGTTTCAATTTTGTTATAATTAAAAACGACTGAGCATTTATTGGTTGAAAAACAATCAAATTATTATAATTATCTACATTCAATAAATTTTAAAAAACTAACTTTTTATAATAAAGTTAAATACAAAATACCCCTATTAAATTGTACCGCTTAAAATAAAAAACAATAATTGAAAAAACACAATGATTTGATCGATTGAGTTCAGAACGAAAATTTAAGATAACAGCCATTGTGCAGCAATCGCAAAGTAACAGTAGGTCTACTAAAAGTAATTGACAAGAATCGTTATGAAATAATGCAGATTGAAACGATCGCTGCAAAAGTCTCACTGAAAATAATTTACAAGAAACCAGACAATTATTTCTGACGAAATAAAATGCACAACGATCGCAAAATGACTTAAGTCCCATTGAAAATAATCTTCAAAAAACGCAAAATACCAAAGACAAAAATGGACATAAAGAAACCATGCATTGAGTTCTATATTACAACGATGATCCTCGCAGGAAACCGGGAGTTCTGATTCAATTCGCTCTTCGTCATTCAACATCACGAAACTAACATCATCTTAATAGCAAAACACTATCTAGATCTCTGCAGCTAGAAGAAATCAAAATAGTCTTCGTTAGTGTGGTAACAGCGTTAGCCTGGTCAAGGATCCTTGCGTATTAAATTGTTAAACCGCAACTGTAATCTTATTCCAGCGGCTTAAATCAGATTATGATGCATCGGCTAAAACGAAAGTCACTACATTGGCCTACTGATATATGCATTAAATCGATATTTCGCGATACATCGATTCATCGCCCAGTCCTAACTATGCTCCAATCAAAAAAAAGTTTTGTACAAATATAAAAGGTATACATATTAGAAAATAGGTACCTAAATAAAAGTTGGATTACAACAAAATATGAATGTTAGTAGAAGGAAAAAACAATTAAAAGTAACAAAACTGCCCCTCAGAGAGAAAATATAACAAGTACTTTATTAAATCCAATGGAAATTTAAATTTTTGGCTCTTAGGACATAAATGATTGTAATAAAAGTTTGATTTCTTTTGTTAATGTTCTGAAAAGTAACGTTCATTTTTGCGAAAAAACTTTGCCAAGAGTAAAAAAAGTCTCCTAATAGTCGCCTTTTCCTGAAAATAGTTGCTTTTTTTAGCCTTTTCAGGCAAAAAACAGGGTTGCCACTAAAATCTGGAAAAAAAACTTCCCGTGTTTTCCCTGTACATATTATACACAATATATTAAGAGGAAGCAACAATTACTGTGCTCTCGTGTGAGCTTTATGGGGCTAACTATATTTATTAGTTTTTATCGCTGGAAAAACAGTTGAACATACTTAAATAATGCCATAGTAAATTAAATAGTTTATTATAGTAAATGAAATAGTTATAGATTACGCTTTGAGTGGTCAGCATTATTTAAAAGATGAAAATAAGAAACAAAATTCCCTGTATTTTCCCAGTTTGCAAAGAAAAAATCAAAATTCTCTGCATTTTCCCTCTTATTTTAGGTGATTTTTAAATTCCCTGTATTTTCCAGGTTTTCCCTGTGGAGTGGCAACCCTGAAAAAAGTCGCCATAGTCGCCTAAAGCTGAATATAGTAGCAAATAGTTGCATTTTAGTAGCCTGTGGCGACCCTGTATTGGGACCATATATTGGTGGTCAGAAATTTGAGTTTGTCAAACGAAAGTTATGTTCATTCAGAGAAAGTATGTTCAGTGTCCGATTTCGTAACTTAAAATATCACTTACGTGAGGTTGCCCCGTCAAACCGTTGAGTTCCAGTGCGTGCAAATCCAATCATTAGATTAAAAGTTATTCGGGATGGTTTTTATAGTGCGCTGTATTTAATAAAATTAAAAAAATTGTCGGCTACATCATAATATAAAGAAAAAAATAGGTTTATTGATGACAGATTTTAGTGGAAAAAAAATGAATTACAGATTTTACTATGTACCAGCTGTCGTATCAAATATCAGTTTTTGAAAAATCAGGACATGATAAAATATATAACTGCTCGTAAAATGCATTTTTCAATTACTCCAACTCAAGCCTGCCAATTAAACATAATTCAAAAGAGAAAAAAATTACCCCTCTCTCTTTCAGCTTCTTCTTCCTCACGCCTTTTGATAGCTTCTTGTTGACGTGTATATTCTACTCTGTATCGTACTTGATCCAAAACCTATAACACACAAACATACTCAATTTCACAATCAAAGAAAAACTGAAAAATTATATTTGATAGAAAATTTACACTTTAATGAAAATTTTTGACTTACAGCTTTAGGAGTTTCAGATTCTTTCCTTAGTTTATTCATCAGATCTTTAGGTGGAATTAATATCTTAAATATGCAAATATAACTAATTAAATTTGAAACATACAACTATGTATAGTACAATCAATATTATAAAAAATAAATAACATCAAACGTACATCAGTTGCTAAGTACAGTGGCTGCTGCTCATTTCTGATATTATAAAGAGGCTAATTTTATAACCCTGTATATCTACACTTAGGGAAGAATTAGTTTGAAAGCTAAATTTCGCAAACATAATAAAAGCTGAATCGCTTCATTTATATATATATTTTTTACATTTGATATTTTGATTTAACATGAATATTTAATTAACAGAAAAGTCTAAAAATATTAGCAAACTATTGCTTGATTAACAGAATTTTAAATTATAAATTTTACATCATTCCATATCACAAATCAATATTTTTTTGAAAAACCAAATGTGTGCCGCAGGCCCGGACTGGGATCTAAAGCCGGCCCAGGCATTTCAGAGATATCGGCCCTCTACTTCACCTAAACACCGCGTGCGCGCGAGGCTCACTATTTTTTGTCACTTTATCGATTATGTCGTGGCTATCTAATTCCATTAATAGATCTTTTTCTATTGCCATTACCATGAGAGCAAGTACTCCTCATTCGATTTTTAATTACTCTTAATGTGGAGAATGATCTTTCACCAGTCACCTGACTTTTTGACAATGTTTGAAAAATTTTAATGCTAGACTAATTAAATTGTAAGAATTGGTCTGTAACATCTTGTAGCAACAAATAACACAATTTTTGCACGCACTGCGTGTCTCACATTTTAGACTTACTTCTTCTGTTTCCAAAGTAAAGTCGTTATTATCTTCATTTGAATGATCTTCTCTGATTATTTTATAATCTTCTAAGTCTGAATTTTTCAGTTTTTCCCAATATAAAGCTAAATTTCTTAGTTCAATCCGTAAATTTTCACCTATAGCTGTTTCGTCAAATTTTAGCAAGAGTTTGCTTAACTCATTTAGTTCGCCAGATTGAAGCTTGTTAAAACGTTTTTCAGGGAAACGTTTCGGATCTATATAGAAAAATCGGCATACAATTTTCCATTTGCTGGAAATCGGCGTTCCATTGATGCTACAACTGTGCTGAAAATAATGTTATGGACTTTTATCTTAAATGCAGTGGCTTCATCATCAAAAACTGTTTCATTCGACGCTGTCTCACTCGGCATCAATTTTCTTTTCTTCAATCTTTTTTATGGAAACTTTGTTTGAATTTCTGTTTCTTCAAGCTCCTTATTTGCGCAAATAAGGAAATCATCTGTAACTTTTTGTACACCTTCAAAATCTCTCACTTTTTTTTTTAGTTCTGAACACGTTTGTGATACCATTCCAAAAGCTTTTAAGATGTCTAAACCGGGCATTTGCCCGGTTTAGACATCTTAAAAGGTTAGATGACCGGGTTAGATGAAAGGTTAGATTATCCGGTTAGATGACCGGGCATTTGCCCGGTCTGCCTACTGGCCAGTCCGGGCCTGGTGTGCCGACATTAAGAGTATGTATATGAATGCCAAAATTATTATAAAACTGCTCATAAGACTACTAAAACTTTTCATTACCTATGTTCATTATACAATAAGTTAGATGTTATTATTATAGCTCTAATTCTAAAGTTTAATAAAAATGCAGTTGCCAATCTTCAAACAAAACCAAATTTTACGAGATTTCCAGAACAAAATTTTAGATTTCATTTTTTTTTAAAAGTTTTATCACTATTTCACATTTTAAAAAATCTGTCTCAAAAAAAATTATTATTAACTTCAATAAGCTCAAGATAAATAGGAATGAATTGATTTTAAAGAATAAAATGTTCAACATTCCAATGGTTTATGAAGTTTAATTTTCATATAAGAAATTCCTGTTTCATAGAAAGTCAACATAATTAATTTGAACTATTTATATCACAGAACTCATTTATTAAAATAACAATGGACGTCAAGGAATTAAATGATAAGCTTTTCCAGAACTACAATAGAGTTCCATGCTTCTCTCTCCAGATTTCTTTTTCCAGTTTATTTTCATTTTTATCAGTCTTTCTCAACCTGATCTTAGCTTTGGTTGTCCCATTTTCATATTATTATATAATTGAATATAATGATACTACTTGATGAATTTTTAAAAGTATAAAACTGTAATGTGAGAATAAAATAGATGAAACACAGTAGCAGTGTTTCATTATATTTATACTGATTGGCAGCTTTGCAGCTATGATCTTTCTGATTATAAGTACAAAGCTGCACATTGCTTACAGTTTAGTAATTTAACGAGTAAATTGCAAATTCCAAGTTTGCCCAATTGGTATATTCAAATTCTCTGAAAATTCCAAGTTCCACTGATTACAAAAAGTCCTAAAAAATTATTTTTATGAAGGCAATTATAATTATTTTAGATTTCAAAATTTCTCTAGAACTTAATTTCAATGGTTTGTAAATTGTATATAAAATCATAGCTCATATTAAAAAAATCATGGCTCATAATAACTCATAACAGTCAAAGACTTATAGCTCAGAAGTAGGAATTAAATTCAAAATTTTGGCTGAAATTATAAGTGGTGAAATAAAGATAAAACTAAATACTATACAAATAGTGCACTGCACGTACTAGGTGAATGGAACCAAATAATGAATAGTTGATTTAATCAGGTTACATTACTACGGATTATTTTAAAAAGACAAAAAAGTTTTTACCTTAGTATATTGCTCCAAAAGTTTAGTGAAATAATTGAACAAACTGTGTTGAGGTCGTAAGAAATCAAACTGGTAGTTTCTTTGTTCACGATTCATTAAGTTTGTCAAGAATTGCCGACCATTCCGGGCCACAAATTGTGCAGTTAATTTGACTATATCTCTGAAATAGAATATTTAAAGTAAAAAATTTAAATTATACAAAGTAAGGTAATTTTGCAATAATTTTTTTTTAAAACTTTGATACAGGGATGCATGTGCAAAAACCAATTGTCTCAGCTAAAAAGACATGTTGTCTTGCGTAAAATGACACTATTTTAGTTAAAAACCCTTTTTCCTAATTCAGTAAAAGCTGGACTAAAAAAAATGCACAGGTTTTACTTTATTTTGATTTCACACTATTTTTTTGAATTCCTCCAAAAATACTTCTCAAGACCTTATATAATAGCATAACTCCATTAACAAATTTTTTGGTTACTTTATTAATTATTTTAGACATAAAATTTTAAAAAATAGTTGTTTTTAAGTATTTTGTAATAATAGTAATAGGTTTATTAAAAGTTCAATATAGTTTATAGTTGTAACATTATTTTATAAAAGTTCAATACAGTTTATATTTGACTTGGTACTGCCTGTTCGGAAATCGGACTTCCACCAGACCGAGTTGTCTTGGCATTGCTCTGGCCACTACACACGAGAGATACTCTTACCAGCAATGGCTGCAGGTTTTTACTGATGGATCCGCCACTCTTTCAACTGGTAGAGCTGGAGCCGGTACTCATTCCAAATATTTCAGCCTTAGAGAACCTCTTGACACTTGGGCAGACAATTTTGATGGAGAAATGTTTGCAATCCTTATCGCTATTAAAGCTATTGGTGAATCATCTGAACAAAACATTGTTATCTTTGTCGATTCTCAGGCTGCTATTCAGACCATTTCTGAATATAATTTATACCCCTCTGAACTTGAATTTAAGTGTAAACAATGCATTGACTCTCTTCTTTGTTCTGGAAGAGAGGTGGTCCTCCAGTGGATCCCTGGCCATTGTGGCATTTACGGAAATGAACGGGCTGACATGTTGGCTAGAGAGGCTTCAGCATTGCATCCATTTTCTCATCCAGTTCCCCTTAGAAATGCAAGGCGGCTTCTTAAGAGCAAATTCAGGCACAGAACAATATCTACTCTTAGGGACTTAGCTGATGGAAAGTCCTGGGCTAGCCTTCTTGATGACCAGCAGCGCTGTCACCTTTCCCTCCTTCCCAGAGTCGAGAGAGTTGCTTGCCTTGAAATAATTACTGGACATGACTACTTGCAGGCCTATCTATTTAAAATTAACCTGGTCAATTCACCTCTTTGTGTGCTCTGTAACACTTTGCCTATGACTGGGGAGCATCTATTTGATTGCCCCTCTCTTCTTGACATTCATTCCTGTGATGACTTTTGTGCCCTCTCACCTTCTGGAGCTACTTCAGTGTTGTATTGGACTGCAAGATGCCTTATGTCTGAGAAGACGATGGAGGGTGTAATTTTTTTTTTTTATAAAAAGAAAAACATATTTGTAACATCGATGAGAAAAACTTTTTTTGTTTGTTTGCCACTTTCTATGTTATTTCATATGCACTTTCAAAATTCTCTGCTAGTTAGTAGTTCTTCATTAAATAATTTTTTAAAAAAACTAATCCCATTATTGTTCATAATAGAAGAATTTCAAAATAAAAATATATTTTAGTCCATGCCTTTTCTGTGTAACATTAGTCATATTATACATTCTTTTTTCTATATAAAACACTTACAATTTTCATTCTTTTCTCTTATATGAATAATAATATTGGGCTATTCAATAGCAGTCCATATAATTTTTTAAAAAATAAATTATTAAATATTTAGGAAACAAAACTAAAATATATGAAAACCTATCAAAATGTAACGTCAACCACCATGCAATTGCTGCCCATGTGTATTTTAAGTAAAAGTAGTTGTTCTTCAAATTAAAAAGTAAATACGTTCAATTCATTTCCTAATTTTTTTACAGTTTTTTTACATTAAGTGTGTTTATTTGCTAAAGACGACAATTTCACCTCTTATTATGAAATGTTGTTATAACAGACTTATACAGCATCAAGGTTTGTGACACAGAAATGGGAGGAGGGATGAATGAAATACTTACAAATCAAATGCAGAAATGGAGGGAGGGTCTACAATGAACTCATACTCAGGAGGTGGCTCTTTAGGAACACTAAGAAGCTCAGCTATCTTTTGTAAGTCTGGTTTAGACACCGATGTAGCCTACAAAAATAAAATAAGTTTAATTTAAGAGAAAAGAAAACAAACATTACGAATTTGAGGATTGTTCAGGAACATTGACAATTTTGCTTTACAAGAATTGATTTTGCTTTTTTATTTATTCATTTAAAAAAAACGTCACTTAAAAATAGAACAATTGAATTTACTTGCACTTAGTTACAATATAGTATGCAAAATAAAATAAAAAGTATAATACTTAAATAACTTTTAATCTAGTAATTGAATTCTCAAGTATTAAAAGAAGAATAAAAGAATGCTTTTATTTCTTCACTACATATTTTTTTTATTTTTTTCAAGTTAAATTGTTTCATTTTGAAAAAAAAAAAAAAAAGCAAAATTTGCACAGAAAATGCAAATTGGGAGAAATTTTAAAATTTTGAAACTCTCTTTAAGGTTTAATTTTTTTTTGCGAACCATACATTTGATTGCAGAAAGATTATAAACTATACCCAAAATAAGGTAATGAAGATATTGCTACATACTTTTGCAGTAGGAGCTGGAATACCACCATCTGAAACTGAAAATATAAAAGGGGGAAAAAATTAGTTTGTACTTGAATAGAAAAAGGCAATTTATAATGCAATTATTAAAAGTAAAATATAAAAATTATTAAAAAATAAAAACTTTAAAAATGGAAAATTTTAATGCATTATAAGCCAATAAAATTTTTAATTTAAAAAAATCGCTAAGAATCTACTGCCCCTTCTCAATGTGGTTATTTCACCCTCAGAACAGTTGTTGCAAATCCTTTCCGGTTGAATTCGATAGGACCAAAGCATATTCATGAAACGTTAAAATACAGTAGCCTAGCGTTCTTGTTTAAGCGATGCGCTTAAGAACGAACCAAAACTGCAAGGGATTTCGATAATATTCAGGCAGCAAACTTGCTTGTTAATGAGATTAAGTAATACATAAGTCATAAAATAAATATCAATATTTTTTTTATTGAAACATATATGCAACTTCTAAATTAAAAAGAAAAAAAAAATTCTGCAATTGAATTAAAAAAATAAAAAAATTAATAATTTTTTTTTTTATCAAGGAAGTTTATTCTAGCTGTAAATACTACTGTGTGGAACTATTGTCATTGCTAAATACTTAATGCAAATCAAATAGAAGCCTTGTATCATGTAATAAACTCATTAAAAGAATCAGAGCCAAACATATCTAAAAAATTTTGCACATTCCTTCGCAATATATATACTTAAAAAAACTTCAAAAGTAGCAAAAAATTATGTTTCAAGGTAAAAGGCAAAGTTAGGAAGTTTGCTACTGGTCGTGGCTAGTTGTAGCATTTCAAGAATTTTCAAAAGTTTCTTGGCCATTTTTTTAAACGATTAAAAAAACTGGATGATAATGAAATGCATTTTTATCTAAAGCATTTCTCATAATATGGTAAACATTACAAAGTTTCTAAAACCGAAAGAAAAAAAAAAGGTAACAAGCGTGAACTTAAGTAATTTTCAGAAGATAATAAAATATTCATAATAATCAGAAAATTTTTTAACAGAGAAATAAAAAAAAAATTAAACAGAAAAGTGTTTTAACTTCTATTAAGATGCCATGCAAGTCAGCCAAGAAGTTAGAGTGGTCTAAAAATGTGATAACGGATAAAAAAACAAATGAAACATGTTTTGTGATAATAGTGCTGCGATTGATTTTCGTTTTAAATCTGAAGTTGAGAACTCTCAGAGCAAACACATGAAAATACGTTATAATTTTATGAGACCTTAAAATTAAGTAGTATTTTTAAATGAAAGCTAATATATAATTGAATAACACAATTAGTTGTCTATGTATAACTGAACTGTTAGATTTTAATAAGTAATAATTATTGAAGGATATTTTTCTAACAAATATATGGATAAGTCTCAACAAATATATGGATGATTTCTTCCCCTCTGTTGTATTACTTCCTCTTGTGCTTGGAGGAAGTGTTTTAGTCTCTTCTGTTCTGGGTATAGTGATGTATAATTTGTTAAGTGTAGTCTTTGTGTTTACAATTTTTATTTCTTTTAAATAAATTTTATTCTTGTTGCAAAAATGGTTATTTTTATAATTCAAAAGATGTCTAAACTATAATGAGTTTGTCTTTTCTACAATAATGAGTCATTTAAAGTTTTAGGCATGGCAAATTTTCAGCAAACAACGCTCACACGTTTGTGTATAGTGCATAGGTGTGTAGCAGTATAATGCATACGTGTGTAGCAGAAACTCTGAATAAACATAACATATCAAAACATACAGTATAAAAATAGAATACCTCCTTTTCCTTCTTTAAACTCTTTGACTTTATGTTGATAATAAGCATTGTAAGGATCTCCAACATTCAGAAAATTGAACTTTTTATTATTAATCTCATTCTGTCTGATTCTGGCTTCAAATTCAGGACCTGAAATGATATTTAATTGGATATGAGCTATAGGCAAATAGTATTGTTGAAGGCATTGTTTACCACCAAACATTGTAATCCAAGAGAATACAAATGACATGCAAACAATATCTATCTGACCATAATTTTAAATTGAGAACAGGCTAATGAACATCAATTTGTTTTTTATTATTCCTTTTGAAACAAAAATTATATCACTTAGATAGCTCCACATTAACGCTTCTGCACCCCAGATCCCAAGGTCAAGAAAACTGAGATGGGCACAGTAGGCCTTGGCCCTCTAGGGCTGTCGCGCCGCTAGATTTTAGTTTAGCTCCACATTAAGATTTTAAAAAATGAGAGATATAAATAACGATTGGATAAAGACAAGAGCTATCGGAATAAATTTTTGTAGGAAAAAAATAATAACAATAATTATAATGAGCCCAAGTTAAAAGAAGCTACAATCTCATGGGAGAATCTCAGCAACATTGCAAGAGTGTCATAGAATTATTTTTGATTCAGGATGAAAAAATTTTGGTTTTGTTTTCAGTATAAGTTTTGCTGTTAGAAAAGTTGTTCTCCAGAAAACTTTTTTTTCTTAGAATTATTTCCAGATGTTTTTATTGAGTAAGGGAGGAGAAAGAAACTTTCGTGATACTCTGTAACTCTTAAAATGGAAATCAGCAACTTTTAGCAATGTTGGAACAGGCATGTGATTTTCCCCCTACTTCGTAAAAATCTATGAATCACAAAACCGCTGATTTGCAAGCTTTTCTGACAGAACTCTGATTAATATTTTTTTTTTGGTTTTTTTTTGTAGCGATATACCAAATTTTTTAAAGCAAAATGAGACTTAAATTTAATTTCAAGAACAAGAGATTTAATGAAAAATTCTAAAATGGCTGATTTAAACTAGAATTACTTAATTATTATGGCAATCTGAAATAAATATAATAAAAAAAGGTAATTAAATCAGTCAAATTCTAGTTGAAGAATTTAATAATTTTACTTTTTTAAATTTATTAATACAGAACTATATATATATATATATCATAAAGTATATTGGGGATATGAAAATAAGCTTTTGGGAGAATGACCCATTATATGTATGCAATCTTGGCCAAAGGACACGTGAGAAGGCCTTTTCATTTCCCTTCTAACCTTCAGTAAGAGTTCGGCCTGAAATATAGAACACCTCCAAAACCCGTTCCACTGTATCCCCTACATTTTTGGTGGGGGTACGTGTATACTTCCTGGGGTGTTAAATAACCCGAAACTAATTGACTAACCACTGTCACAGAAAAGGGAGATAGCAACCTAAGGGGGTCAACTAGCTTTCAAAAGATATCAGAAGAAACTCACTCTACATCTTATATTATGCTTTTTCTCGTTCTAAGAAAAACTTTAAAAATATTTTTTTTAACTCTAAAATTGGCTTTATTTTCAAAATGGTTTTATCATTTTATTTAACATGGAATTTTTCGAATTATATCTTGAATTTTTTATTATTTTGATTTGATTATTTAGAGAACTAATTAAATAACCAGCGTATTTAAATTTATAAAATTTTACTATGTAGTCATATGAAAGTAATTCATATAAAGTAACTACATTAAAAATAAATTTATGTTTTCTCTATAAATCAAATAAAGTTTGTTAATTTTTTTAAAACTGATTTGTTAATTTGTAAAACTTTTTATGTTCAAGTAAAATCTTGAGTTCAAGATTTTATTTTATTACTTATTAAATTTTTTTCTTTCAATTACAATTCGAATATTTTTCACAACCATTTTTTTTAATTTAAAAATTTTTTTTTTAAAGATTGTAACACCGTTCTGAAACTAATTAGATTCTACCACTTTAAAAAACTATATTGACATTTAATCCATTGTTTAAGCAAATATGGTTGCTTACTATGTAAATTTGATTTAGACTTAAATATTTGAATTTCGCGATTTGAATAAACTAAATTAACCTTCGATTAAATAAAATGTATATAGAGTGAACGAATTATCAGCGAATATAATTTTCATAATAAATTACAAGTTTATAAATAAAAAGTAAGCTATCGGTTTTCAAAATGCTCCCCATATCAGTTCTTAGATTTTTAAAAAGAGTTGAACACAGTAAAAGTATTTGGGAGGAAGGGAGCAAGGCCACCTACGGAGAAGATTAGACCGCAATCATCTCTTGGAGAACGAACTTGGGGGTGGAAGTTGCTTCCTTCTTTCTCAAAAGTAGAAAGTGACTTGAGTTTCAAAGGCAATATTACAAAAAGTAATAAAGATTAAAAAAAAATTGACCTAAATTTTCGTGGATAGGAAAGATTGAAAAAATTATTAGTATTTTTTTTTTTTAAATTTATCACTCCGATTCTTAAACAAGAAAAATCGATTCAAAGTATGACAAGCCCGCTATAGACTTTACATGTTAAAAGGAGAATTGAAGAGTCTGCTTGGTTCAACACTTTTCTCACGGCAACCACGACTGGGGAAGAGACTTTCTGATCATATAAGCTAGCCCCGTGCTCTTTGTTCGCCAAGTATGCAGTAAATGATTTTCTCACTTCAAAAACACTGTGATTTAGGCATAGTTTAAGATTTACATTGTGATTCAGGCATAGATTTGAACTTTGAGTATATGAATATTCAGGAAAAACAAAGAAGTAGTCAATGTATTTAATAAATTTGAATAGTAAAGAGAATTGCATTTTAAAGAGAATTGCATTTTAAAGAACATGTAAGAATGGAATATTACTTTTAAATTATAGTTATTCATTAATATAAACAATCAAGATAAAAACAAATCTAATTAGAATGCAACTTAAAAAAACAGAACATTCTATTATTTTTACAGAAACACATATTTTCAATAATGAGTACTTTGCTAAAGGTGAACAAATCACAAAGAATATTTTAGTCAGTTATACAGTCAATTTAAAATAGAAAAGTATAATATGAAATGCAATACATACCATTTCTGGCAACAAAACTAGCAGTCTTATCAACAATATCTATAAAATGTTAAGGTACTGAACAAATATTCATGTGAAGACAAAGAACAAGGGTTGTATAGAAATCATCAAAAATTATTCTGAATAAAATGCTTCAACTCTGGGCAAAACTATACAGGATTGCTACATAATTGATTTATTAGATTTCATTTAAGAAATACCAAAAAATTTGCCTCAAACTGAATCTGAGATGATTAAGAAACTTAGCTTTTCACAAAAATATTTTAGTGAAAGAACAATCAACAATAATTTGTGTCGGCGTTCGCCAAAGTAGGCCCAGCCTAAAAATATCCACCAAGGATTTTATGGGTTAGCATGCTTAAATATACCCTGATTTTCTCAAAAATTTACTAGATAAATAGATTTTACTCCAAAAAACTGATGATAAATTAACTTGATAATTTAGTTTTTATTAAATAATTTAGCTAAGTTAATTTGATATATAAATTAAAATACATTCAACAATGCAAGTGTGCTTTTAATTGGGATAGGAAAATTCATAATCTGTTCTTAGGAAGGACACATTGTTGTGGGGTTGGTAAAACCTTGTGCATATTTTTCAATTTATAACTATTAAGTAGAACGTTTTTAATAATCAAAATTTCCTTACATTTTCTTAATTTTCAATGTTATAAATTTGACATTTTTTGCAAATCTAGACAATTTATACAGATTTAAACTACAATTAATATCAATTTACTTCATAGCTATCAGTTCTTAGGAAATAAAATTTACATAAGTCTAAGTTAAGCAAACTTTAAGACATAATTTAAGGATCTTTTAATTCAATAACTTTAAATTTCCATGCAAAAATATTACTTATTTTTCATGTGCTTTCTTCTTAATTTAAAAATAAATAAATAAATGGGTTAATATTGCTGAGATTCCTGTTTTAAGAAATATATTAAGGTGTTTCAAATAAAAATTAAAAGATTAAATTGAGAAGAAAAAAAAACTGTCACTTGATTACAAGCTTAACTGTATACAGGATTATTTCATTTTTTTTAGAATAAGTGCTTAAAATTCAACTTAAATTTAAACATGAAGTTTTTATGTATTATTTTCAGACTTCATGTTTGTAAATTTTGTTACATGTGTTCTTCAAATTAAAGTAACATTTTTATAATTGTCTCAATTTGAGTTGAGGTAGCAGACTAATTTAGATCAATGAAGGCAGTGCTGCAGATTCTCCTTTTAAACACTGCTACCAAGATTACGAGAATATTTACTTCATTTTTTTACTTCTATATGTATAATAAATTCAGTTCTGAATAAATAAGGCCAAAATTCTAAAATATTTTTTTGATTGATGGTGAACTGCATGTACCAAAACTGTTATAGATAACATACTAAAATTAACTTCTTTTAAGACACTTTCTTCCAATAACTATATTAAATATTCATAATGTAACACCTAATTGATTAAATTTTTGGATTAATTAATAGGAAAAAAATAGCACCAATAATTTTTGTTATATTTTTTAAACATGATATTATGAATCATAACTATAATGCAAGTATTGTAATAAAATGTCTCCAAAGACAGAGAAAATTGTCACAGGTTTTTGATCTTAAAAACTCAGTTCTTTCTTTTTGGGTATAAAGATGGTTTTTTTTATTTTTTATTCAAGTTGGCCCAATCTGAAAAAAAAAATTGGGGGGGGGGGGGGACAAACTTGGGGAACTAGTTATTTTTGATAAATAACAAAAACGTATCAAGATAGAAACGGATACAATATGTTTTAATTTGAAATCACACAAATGGACTGACAATTCAAAAAATGATTACATACAATAATCAAATAAGAAAAGTATGATTGGTTTGCTTGCTAGAGCTGCACAATTGGCTATTGGTAACCAGGGGTCTGTCCAGACCGAATTTACTACCGTTTAGCAGTACCTTCACAAATTCAACTTTAGGAAAAACGGCAGTTCACAAATTCAATTTTAGGATAAACGGTAGTTTCACAAAATACTTTTTCTTAAAAATTTTATTTTTGTATCCCTTAAGAAGCGATAAATCCATATATTTGTGTTGATTTTTTTAATAGAATTTTTCACAAATTATGTCATAATTTTCACAAAATAGGTACTTCTCAGAAAAACCTAGACAGACCTCTGGGAATGTTCGAGAAAACATGCCAAGTATGATTGGTAAATTTATTGTATAACATCGAAAAAAAAGTTACAACGATTAAAAATTAACATTTATTACGACCACTTATAAATTAGGATAAGAGTTTAGGCAGAGTTACCGCAGTCCTTGAAAAATTTTAGTAGTGGTTAATAGCACTTATCTTAATATACCACTTTATCAATAAGACATTCAGCAAGCCGCAATTTTCATNATGTTTTTTTTTTTTAAACTAGCAAAGTAAAAGCCAATTTATAAAAATTGATCCGTACATTTCATTCAAAAATATAAATATTAGTATAATATTAAGTTAATATAATATAAGTTTGAATTTTTAGTTTTATTTTAAAAATTAAGATAAAATAATAGTTATATTTTCTGCAATAAAGGCATAAATTTTTTTGAATATTTTTTTGTATATGCAGGGGTCTGTCCAGGCCGAATTTACTACCGTTTAGCGGTACCTTCACAAATTCAACTTTAGGAAAAACGGTAGTTTACAAATTCAATTTTGGGATAAACGGTAGTTTCACAAAATACTTTTTCTTAAAATTTTATTTTTGTATCCCTTAAGAAGCGATAAATCCATATTTTTGTGTTGATTTTTTTAATATAATTTTTCACAAATTATGTCATAATTTTCACAAAATAGGTACTTCTCAGAAAAACCTAGACAGACCTCTGGGAATGTTCGAGAAAACATCCCAAGTATGATTGGTAAATTTATTGTATAACATGAAAAAAAAAGTTACAACGATTAAAAATTAACATTTATTATGACCACTTATAAATTAGGATAAGAGTTTAGGTAGAGTTACCGCAGTCCTTGAAAAATTTTAGTAGTGGTTAATAGCACTTATCTTAATATACCACTTTATCAATAAGACATTCAGCAAGCCGCAATTTTCATGCATATATACTTTCATTGGAAAACATTTTTAATGTGGTTACACAGAAATTAAAATATCGACATTTGCTTTATTTTTGCTACTTTTAAATATTTTCAAGGTCAGTGGGAACTCTGTTAGAAAGGTCATGTCACTCTTCCTTCATTTCAAGATAATTCGAAGTGTTTCAAATTTATTGTGGGATGACAGGCATCAAAGGAAAAGATTTAAATCATTTTCCTTGAAAATGATTCCAAATTTCGGTCACTTTAATGAAATGAACAGTTAAGTGGCAATCTAATGGACATTAAAATAACATTATGTCTACAGAAGAACTAGCTTCCTTTTCATGCATCCATCTTTAAATAAAAAAAATCAATTAAAGAAAAAAAATAGTTCAATTACTCACTTAGTAAGTTAGGGTGATATTTCTGAATTGTGATCTAATACAAGTATAATTACCAAATTGAATTTTAACATAAAGATTTTAAAAAAACATGTAAAGGTTTGCCCAGAAGATATACCCTTCTAGTTGATCCCTTTCAGTTATGTTTTTTTAAATTTCTTACACGCCGCTATCCGGAAGTTTGCCAAGACTTGGGGCAATTATTCTATGATACAGAAATCTCCCCATTAGCCTGGGATGTAAATCTACCATCGCTTCTTAAGCAATAACGAGTAACCTTTTGTTGTCTACAGCAAACACATTTTCGTAAGCGAAATTCGCACCATCAAAAACTATAAGCTTGTTTAAATTAAATTATGCTTTACAGCCATTATTAAACGGCAATACCAGGGGCCACAAAAGAGTAAAATAAAAAAATTAGCAATTTAACAGGATTTGTAATTTGTTTCCTAAACGAATTACTACCTTTTCTTACAAATATTGTTATAAAAATAATTATTAATAAGTTGTTTAATACAGAATAAATATTTTAAAAACTTTTATGTGATACTTGTTTGTAAAAATAATGCATGTCGTATAATGATAAAGTAAACTGAAAGTATAATTTCCGCTGCACATTTTTATATGTGTCTTATTAAATGGTTTGTTTATCAGCGAATACTGTAGTTTGTTCGTCCTAAAACGCTGCGTCTAACAAATCTTCAATTTAAAAAATTTTTATCATAAGGATACTCCTCAATTCGGGTGGAGGATAAATAATTCCAATAGTCGGCCTCGATGGTGCACTATCAGGAACATTTTCATTTTGGTTCTCGACAACTTCATTTTCTACAGTGGGAGCCATTATTTAACAAAAGCTGTTACTTAATTAAGCATAAATTACATTGTTAAATACATGCTACAGCATTGCTACTGCTCATCATGAAAGCGCGCAGTCACGGTCGTAGCAACGATAATGGATGGATTCAGATGGATAATCTTTTACAAAACTAAACACAGATGGTGCTATAAATCAATGTTGGTGATCGAAATGGGCTATAGGTGGCGTAGAGCAGAATTCTTTACCTATGGCAACACTTCACTTCCTTCAATACAAAAGTTACTGAATACTTGAAAATTGACAATGTTGATTGTATGAGTTACATTTTTTTCAGTTTAAAATAATTTTTTAGTTTTATTAATTTTTCAATAATGGATCATTAATTGAAAATTACAAAATCATTTCGTCCCGCAGTGGACTGTTAAGACACGGTTCCCAGCCAGGGCCGGATTTAAGCTTGGCGGGGCCCTAAGCTACTGAAAATGATGGGGCCCTTTTAAGTTCAATTCTATTTCTATACACCTAAAGTAAACTGTCGTATTTTTTATTGCTGAATATTAACATTATATTATTAAAAATTTGATAATATTGCTTGATTGTTAAANTGCACATGCGAGTACCCACTGCATTTGCAAAAGCGACAAAGTTATTTATTTTCCCGTGCTTAAGCATGAATATTTAGAGGGGGGAGGGAAACAAAAAAATTCCAGGAGATGAAATGTTTTTGTTGTTGTTGTAGTAGTTCATTCGTCGCTCTAGAGTTGCACAATGGGCTATTGGCGACGGTCTGGGAAACATCCCTGAGGATGATCCGAAGACATGCCAACACAATTTTGATCTTCTGCAGAGGGGATGGCACCCCCGCTTCGGTAGCCCGGCGACCTGCACTCGATGTTGAACACTTTATGGTAGACCAGTTTAACGAGGACCAATACCGCACACTCTCGGTCCCTACGCAGACTGATCCAAGTGGTCACCCACCCGCACACTTACCGCAGACAGTGATTCTTGACTTCGGTGATCTGCTGGGAACCGTGTCTTAACGATCAGTCCACTGCGGGTCTGATCGTTAAGACTCTCTCAAAGCGATCGGAAGTGCGTGAATTATTATCAGTGGAAAAAGCCCTTAAAAAGTTTAAAGTAAGCTATATGCTTGTTTAAAACAACTCTTTAAAGTTGTATACTAAGAAAACTACCAATTAGCACCGTTGTAATTTCGCGCTTCTGATATCCAAATCTTTTAATTGGTTTTTAATAAAGAACAATATTCTTTTAAATTTTTGTTGAATAAAAATAAAGAAAAAAAGGCAGGTGCAAAAATGAATCAGAACAGTTGTATTAGAATTGACAATAGCCATTGTTCTACCTCTTGGGAATTCCGTCCTCTATGTATTCTAAGGGAAAGTAAGTATCTTTTTTAAAGAATTTTTAATTAAAAGTCTTTTGTTAAATTTTTTTTTAATTTAATTATTTAAGTCTTACAAATAGCTATTGTATTCATCAAAGATTATTTAAGGTTTCTTCATTTATTCTAATTTCTGAGGACGAAAATATACTAATCTATTTTCTATGTTTAATTTTGTATTCAGTATTTTATTTTGTAAATTTTCCATTAAAAATGAAATCACTTTCTTTTTATAATACTGCCTTGAAAGATATGATAAAGTATAAACATATTTGTATTTCATTTTTTGTTTTTACTGCTTTTAAATTGTATATTTAAAAAAAAAAAAACTAAGTTATTTTTGTTCTATTGCTTGATTTTAGATACCTTTATATTTTGGCTATTTTTTCAGGTTTCAATGTATTTCATTTTTATAGGATGTGATTAGGAATGCTGCAGAAATTTGGCCAGTATCCCTTCAATATCCCGCCATATATTGTGATTTTTGACTTGTGATTGATTTATATTGATTTGTGATTTATATTATGATTATCCATCTGCAACATTCAGCCTGAAGTTAAATATTGAGGAAAAATTTTAAAGGGTAGGGTCACCACTGGCAATTAACCCTGATCAGCCCTTGTGACCTTTTTATGCAAAGAATGTGTACAATATGTTTGTTCTCTTGTGCACTCTGCATTTAATGTAGTTAAATACTTGTGTATGTACAGTAAGACAAAAAAAGAAGAAAAAGAAATAGACAACCCTGAATAACTTCTGATCTAATGATCAGCTTTTCATGTTCTTGAACTCAATCTGAATGACTCAAAGGGATAACCTCAAATATGCTAATTATTTAGTCCAGACGATAAGTTACGAAATTGGACACTAAAGCATACTTTCTCTGAATAAACATTCCCTTTTTGGATTTAATAAACATACTGAATAAACATGCCTTGTTTTTGATACCATTGATTTAAATTTCTGACCCCCAAAATAATAGGGGGTCCCCATAGTTTGGTCAGGAGAGTGCTCCAATGTTTAGATCCCTTAATTTCAATTTTACTTTTTGTGTATTTTGCTATTTCTCAAGTATTTTTTAAGCGAATTAAAATTTTTTTTACATTCAATTAAAAAAATCGTTTATGCAAAGTTAATTTTGTGCAAAAAATAGCTTGAGTAATATTTATTATTTTAATTAAGAATGGTTGAAACATTTTTGAATTGTAAAGTATAAAAAATTTTACATCATTTTAAAGAACATAATTTTACAGGGCAAAATACAGAATTTAAGCAAAATCTTTCAAATAGTTCCTGAGAAACCGAATTTTAAAAATATGACTTATTCAAAATTAAATTTCTGTGTTTAATATTAATATATAATATTATTTCTATTTATGGTGATTGGAAAGAATTAGAAAAATTAAAGTAGGCTAAGACAATTGGGGATGTATTAAAAAAAGATGAGGATACAGAATGACTTCTGTAAAACATAGTTTTTTAAAATAAATATATATCTAATTTTCAAAATGTCGACTCAGTTATTAGTTTGATTTAATTTTGATATCTGGGAATTTTTATTGTTTACAGCATTTACAATTTTTGAATATTTGTGATATTATGCGTAAAGGTATTATTGTTTTAAGCTCCAATGTTTTTTATTTTATTTTTAAGATACTAATTTTACGTATACCAGACCATATTGTGTTTACTTATATAGACCATATCATACAGGTTAAGAAAAATACCGCTAGAACAAAATGTTAAATTTTAGAATACTGATCAGTATTATTTTTCATTGACTACCTGACTTCAATTAATGTAAGTTTCTATGATTTTTTTAGACTACTATCTTCATCTATTAATGAAGAATGATACAATCTGCTGATTTTTGAAGAGATTCCCTTTTCTAACAGCTTGAAAAAAATCTAATTAGTATTGACAAAAATTTAATAAGGATTATTTTCACCTCCAAAAACATTTTTGAAGAGTGAAACTCCAATCTGATGTAGAAAATATGCATCAAAATATGTATTGGCAACTCTGGTCGTGTTACTCCAGATCACTCTAGATATTTATGAAATCTGGATGCACCATTTCATCACATAAATAGTTTTCTCCTGAATTTGAAAATTGAAATATTTTGAGTGCATCCATTGGTTTTGTATTACGGAACTTGCCCATCATTGATAAATTTTTAATAACTTTAAAAAAAAACAAATTTTTTTTAAGAAAAGTTTTTCTCAGGTCTTTAATTTTTTTTTTATGTATTCATGATTTTTTGTGTCCATTAACATAACATTGTCCATTAATATAGTCCAGTAATAATGGAGTCATATGTGATCCAATAGCATAACATCAAAATACATCTGTACGAAAAAAGTTTTATAATTTCTTTTTTCTCAGTTATGGTTTGTTAACTTAATACTGAAAATCTTAAGTATTTATTTAATATTATAGGTGAAAAAGCTTCCATATCATTATGTTTTATCCCAGTGACATTCTCAAGAAAAGAGGAAAGTTTGGAGTCATATGGTAAGAGAACCCATCTTTTTTATTTTATTTTTTTACTCTATTCAGTTATATTCTCAGTTAGTGACTAACTTTGGTTTGTTTTCTCAAAAGTCCTGATTCATTACAACAGTGATGCCCAACCTTATATCAACAGGCACCCGGAAAATGCATAAATTCTTGCTTTAAAATAAACCAAATGTTTAGAAAAGTTAAGATTTTATTAAAAACTAGCTGAATATTTATTTTTTATGCTGAGTGAAAAGGGAAGAATCTGTACTGGGCAACACTACAAAATCATGCATGGAACAAACTGTAAGACAAATACCAACACAAATGAAAAATCTAAAATAATTCCATTTTTTTAAAAAATATTTATTATTATTTGTAGCTTCCTCAGTTGCTTTATATTACTAGACTTAAGCAAAACACATACTTATTCGTTTATTCCATCTAAATGAAGATTTAACTGTAATCAGTATGATTCTGGTATAATGCTGCTGCTTTAGATAACTCAAAATTTATTAAATTTACTACAATCAAGCTACTTTCTCCTGCACTTATATCTCAGAAGGGCCGCACAAACCCTATTTCCTCATCATCTATTCTACTCGTATCTACCCACAAGTTCTTACTGTCTAACAAACTTATTTATTTTTTCTTGATTTATTTATTAATGCGTAGATAAAATAAGGAGAAAAGCAAAATATTTATTAATATGTGTAGTCCATAAATAATAAAATTCAAATCAGTTTGTCATTAAATATTTTTCACTTTAATTTAATTTCGATTTCAAATCGTCCACTGAAAACTAGAGTGAGAGTGTTTTTAGCGAATCCACCACCTTGGTCATGACACATAAGCAGAGTCACTAAAATATTTATTTAATTTTGCTCTTATAATATTTTAAGTTGACTATTAGTCCTGAAATGTGGTCTTAGCCACACAATCCTATATCTGCATATCTTTTTGGGCAAAACTTTAAGTGTGAAACTGAATTTCAATTATATATATCCGTGTGTATTTTATTTAACTTTTTCCATTCTTACTTTTAGGCTAGCTTCTACTAAAGCAAAAAGATTGCACAGAAGACAAATATGCTCTGTGGACATTGTAGAAGCCAGGTTGTTATGTCAATTTTTTTATTAATTGCACAGACAAAAATTGTATAATTTTTTTGCACAGTAAAATTTTTATTATAAATGCTATTTAGTTAGTTAATGAAGGGAAATTACTATGACAAAGAGTTTCCATTTAATTTTTAAAGTTATGTTTTTTTTTTAATTGTGTAATATAGTGGAAAGTACTATATTATCGGCAAGTTTGAAAAACTGATTTTTTCCGATAATTGGCCTTTAATGTAAACGAACATCAAAACATACATTATTTAATTAAAAAATAACAGACAATCAGCATTCAATATCGTACAACATTTTCTTATAAGTTAAATGGTCTTTAAAAAGAATGCTTAGTACGCAGCATAAAAATTCAATTTTGGAGATACTAGTTGGAGTAAAAGTTTTGTTTGCAACTATTTTATATTAATGATGAACTGATGTGTATAATATGCACGATCACTGTTTGCTAATAGTTTTTCACAATTACATGAAATTTGTTAGTATTATTTATTATTAACAAAACAAGAAAAAACTTAAAATAATATGATATTATCTATCCAGTAGCCGAATCACAGCCACATTGTCCTAGAACGTTAGATTTTTTGCAAAAAGATTTTCTTTTGAAAAGTAAAAAAAAATTTTATTTTCTCTTCTGCAGAAATTTACACACAATATTTGTATCATGCATTTAGATAATTATTTTTTTGCCACTCTCAATTTACGCTGATAGTATTGTAAATCAATGTATTGTTTCAATTGTATTTCTGGCAATTATTGATATTGATTTTCATGTGGATTTTAAATGTCCCGATGTTTTTCAAACAATTTGAAAAATTCAAATCGTGCATTTGAATGTTTGCTTTTTAAGGCAATAATTCTGTGGAATGTTTGGCTGTTATTTATTATTGATTTCTCCATATTTTTTATACCATATTATTTATTAAAACAGCTTAATCTCAAAACGAAACACGCATTTGAGGAGCCCGATTCGTCGTCGATCCTTTTTTGGCAATTTCATGATTTTTTTTTTTATTACGATGATTATTTACAAAATACGAAGAGGGAAATAATTTGTGCCCCCCCCCCTCGATAAAATTTGAGAATATCACCCATAATATTAGAATAAAAAATTATATATATATATATATTTTGTAAACACCGCTTTTGTTATTTTAAATGAGTAACATGTATGCTTGTTATTATTAAAAGTATCTTGCAGAAAGATATAAGCTCCAGAGAATTTTGTCGCGGATAGCTCAAAATAATTCTGCCCCTGGAATTATCTATACATGTAATAAAGTAAAGAATTTGTATGTTCTGGGTATATCGTAAGCTCTAAAAATACGTCATTCAACATGGAGCTCAGGGTTGGCAGGTTTTTGACATGTGACAGTTTTTGACAGTTTAAACCATGGTTTAAACCGTCANTATTATACCCTTGTCATGTCAAAAACCACTTTTTGACGTCAAAAACCCAACCCTGATGGAGCTAAATGAGTACAATTGTAAATGGATTTTGAAGCTTAATTTTTGATTTTTTAATTATATTTTAAATTCAGAAGAATTTAAAAAAATGAAATTTTCTCTTTGGCTTGTCTAAAGCCATTGTTTTTAAAATAAACTATAAGCGATTCAATTTTGCCAAATACTTTAAAGATAACTTTAGTAACGTTTGCTAGTTTATAGTTCTAATCAAAAAAATTGTTTACTATGCTTTCTGTAATACTTAATTATTTTTTATTCATTTTGCCAGATTTCTTATATCCATTATATGATTGCGGAAGTTTTGCTTATTTTGATAGTTAAAAATTGTCAGAAAGATGGAAGTTTCCGGCAGATGGACATCTGGATATGAAACTTTGTATTGAATAAGTTTTAGAATACACCAATATTTCAAACAACAACATTGTTCATGCTGTCAATTTTTCATTTAGTAACATTTTCTCAAATTAATTTTTTTATAGGTAGATTTTTGTGTGTGTTTTATTGATGTTATTTTAATTAAATTTCTGTATTTTCTTTATAGTGAAGATATAATCAATGTGATAAACACGCACAATCTAGCTGGGATGACTAGAAAAGTCTATTTCTCCCTCTATCTGTCCTCTCAGCTAGTAAGTGGATTAATTTATATCGCTGACATGCAGACCAGATATTTATTAGGTAATCTATAAATTGTTTTAAAAATTACTTTTTGTGTTTTCTCCATGAATATTTTGCTATGAAATGAGTGGATAATTGATTATTTTTATGTAAACAGAGATTCTAATTATAATATTTGCAATTTTATTAAATTTTCTGAAGCAAGATTAGGGGATCTAAAAAATTATGGTTTTCTAAAATGTTTGTAATAATCAGCTAAAAGTGAAACTTTTCCCTTCCTAACCACTAAGAGCTATTAAATTTTGTTGTTTGCTGTGAATATTTGAAAAAAGTAACACTTGAGTAAGTGTTGCTTTTTATATGCAGGGATGATTGTGCTTCGCAAAAAATCCAGATTTTTCCTAACTGCGATCTGGAAGTCTAAGGTCCAGAAGTTTCAAGAAATCATCGATCACATTTGTGTATAAAAATTCTTCTATATTTTATTTAGAAATATTGGAACTAGAATTTATACTTCTTGGCATCTAGAAAGAGCTTTCATTTGAAAATAATTTTTCTGATAAAATAATAAATATGATTAGAGATAAAAGTAAACTTATTCAAAATTATTCATTTAAATTATGCTGCATATAATTTATTTAGAATTTCATGTTTTGAATATATCAATGATTTAAGTTTATAAAGGCATTAATTTTTCAAAATGCGTCATTAATGATTTTACACACAAAATTTTCTGAATTTTTGAGTTGGGCTACAGTCACCCCTGTATATGTAATAGTAATTTTCTATTTACCTGTATAGAATTGCATAGTAAAAAACTTAAAATTGTTATAATTTGAATTTCGTTTTCTCTATATGTATTATTGTACTTCTGATTACTGATAACTAGAGCCCGGATTTTGATGACCTAAAAAATCTCAACAAATGCCCTTAAAAAGTGCAAAAAATGCCCTTAAAAATGCAAAAAATGCCTTAACTAAAGTAAAAATATTGAATTAAAAAACTGTTTTGCTCTTTAAAATTATTATGAGTCATTTAAAAGATATAAAGCAATGCAATACTTGTTCTACGCTCATTAAAGCTTGAAACATATGTTTTATATCCTAAAATAACAAAAAAAAAGGAAAATATATTGACACCAAAATATTTTTATTTTGTATAGAAACTTTAATGGATATAACAACTTCCATCTCATAATATTACTAAATATCAGAATTACATTGGATTATTAAATGTTTTTCGATACTTTGAAATGTAAACGAGCGTCTCTTGTCTGAAAGTAAATTTTCATCCCCGCAAAAGCTTCTTTCAACGTCTACTGATGTTATAGGTGCGTACTTGAAAAAGACGGTCGTACTTACTGACAATTCTTCTTCAATTTGAAAAGATGTTGCTTCACCTGTTAATATCCAACAGATTTTCTTTATTGTTTGGAAGCCAGTGTAATAATGAAAATTGATAAAAAATAATAAAAATTGTAAAAAATTAACAGAAAACTTTAAAAAATGCATTAAAATGCAAAATACGCCCCAAAATTTCAAAAAATATGCCATATAAATCGAAAAAAATGCTCTAAAAGACAAAAAATGTCCAAAAATGCAAATGTCATCAAAATCCGGGCCTTACTGATAACTAGTGTAGAAAGTTGACACCTATGACTACTATTTTTTGTTTTTTAGATAGTTTAATTTTTCAACCTAATTTAATAACTCCAATGAACTAAATAATGGATCAAGAGCTGTAATAAAGTTTAATAGTTATTTTTGTTTAGTATCTTTATGAAAAATTCATTACTCTGAATTGTTAGCTAAGCATGATTTTTTTATTTTTAAAATTATCTTTTGATTTATGCAAATCTTTACCAGTCAAATTATCTAATAAAATGTTCTGATAACTTTTAATATTATTTAAAAAACAATATTTCTAAATAAAGTTGTAAATATTTCTTAATAAAATGGTTAACATTCTTGTATAATTGTTACAAAGTAATCACTCAATAAGTAAAATAGTTAATTTTGTTCAAACTCATAAGTTTTAAAGGAAATTTGTCAATTAAATATCCAATGAATATAAATGAAAGGTCAGAAAATATTACTGAAAAAATTATTTTGAGTTACTGTGGGTAAAACAAGTTTTTCTCCATTGTTGAAATATATTAATTACTCATTATTGATTTACACTTTCATAAGTTTTAAAAGCATATCTATTTCAATAAATATAAAAATAAATAGGTATATTTGTAGAGTTCTCCTTAGGAATAAAAAAGGGCTCTTAATCATAGAAGAGGGTTCTTTGAACTCACTTAATCCCGTACAAATTTATCAAATTGCTTAATGTTTTGTAATAACTGAATTTGATTCTCAACAATTAACAAATTACCTTCCTATACTATTTTATGTGTATATTTCAAAAAGTAATTTTAACACATAATCAAAACAAGCAAAAAATTTGTAGTTTATAAAAATATAACTCAAGTGACATGAAAACAATTTATGCTAGAAAACAATCTCTAAGCATAAATTTTTTCAAGAGAAAGCAATTATTAATTGATAAACACTTGAAAGTTTTTTTTCTATTATTTAAACTAAAAATTTTGAAAAAATAAACATTTGAAGGTGCATTTTTTAAAAAAAATTCACCCTTAATGGTATTTATTTAAAACATTTTGAAATTTAAAGTCATTTCTAAATTTATTAATATACCCTGAAAAAAAGACACAAAAATTTAACCAGTTGAGAGTAATCATAAAAAATTTAATATTTGTAATAGTAATCAGAACGAAATCTATAAACACAAATAATTTTACCAGTATGTAATTTAATATTTAAACTGAGTTTAAATATTAATTTCATGCAATTATTCATTTAATTTATTGCAAACTGTGTGAAATTAAAACAATCTTTTAATTTCACACAGGATAAAACTAATTTTACAAAAGTTGTGTTGTCTGTAGCCAAAATTTAGGATTTTAATTTATTTTTATTCCTTTTTTGTGTTCGTTACATTTTTTCGAAAAATCAAGCAGCTGCTGAGATTTTTTCTTGTGTATGATGAAAAATGTGATGTATTATATTAATAAAGATGTATTAAAATTGAAATAGCTTGAGAACTTTCACCTTTCGTAATTTTTTTTAAATTAAAAAAAGAAAACTCTATTTGAGGTATTTTTTCAGGTTTTGAAATAAAGTTAATACTTAAATTAAACTAATATTATAATAAATTTTGAAATTGAAACTTATAATGAATTGGGTTATCTTTCATATATTTTTAGTTTTGTTTTTATATGTTTTTGTCTTAAATACTATTTCCACTGCTTTAAAAAGCCTTTAAACAACTCATACTTCTCTAAAAACTCAAAAAAAGTCATAACTTAATTTTAAACACTTAGATTGCCTTTCATAATTGCGTAATTATTATTCTTTGTGTAATTATTTTTTAGAAATGTTTCAAGTAATTTTTTAACAAGCAATCATAAGTAATAGACAAAAAATTCTGGCTTTTTAAAAAATCAATATATTTGAATATTTAATGTGCTAAATCTTGTTTTTTTCTTTCCCAATTTAAACCTCCTGTAGAGAACATGATCATAGAGTATTAATTTTGTAGTATAGTGGAGATTCCCACATCCGGAATCATCGGGACTTGGGCAAGTCCAGAAAATAGATTTTTAAGTATAATAGCTCTTTAAGGTAAACAAACATCAAAACATCCTTCTTCAATAAAAAAATAACAAACAAATGATGATTATTGTCAATCTGAATCAATAACGAGTAAATATGTACAGTTTGCTCGGTTGTGTTATTTTCGCAGCTTCCGTTACAGATTTCCACATGGTTTTTAAAATCTCAATATTTTTATATGCCATTATAATATACCACAAATTCTGAATCACGGATTTAATCACAAATCATGCAGCTAATCCATTGGATTAGCGGCGAATCCGTGTAGTTTTGCCAATCGTTCTATCGGTAGTTATTGAAGGGATTTTAAACTTGGTTTTTGAAATCTTAATGTTTTATTACGATATTATTTCGTTTGGCGAACTTCCAATCACGCATTTCACACTCAATCATTGAGGATTCACCTGCAATCCCATGTGAATTTAAGATGGGATTTTTAACAGTTAGTGATACCGATTTTCAAAGTTGTTTAATGCTAATATGCAATGATGCATAATTCGAATCACGCATTTGTGGAGTTATTTTTATGGAGTTATGTATTTGTGGAGTTATTTACAAAACTCGTTTTGTGACCATTTTATGGTCACGTGGTTTTGTTGACAGCATTTTCAGCTGTTTTAGGATTTCTACATAGTTTTTAAACTTTTGATTTCGTTTTTAATGTAATTCTATTACAATCTGCAAGTTCTGAATTGTACTTTTAAAGAATCACGTAATGACTCTCTTTAGTGTTGATGACTTTATTTTAAATCCACATTTTTTTTAAGATGTGAAATTTTTGTGCAATCTGAAATTGAGATTGCGATTCTTGGCGGTAATATTCTTTTTATGCAAAACGAAGAGAAAAAATACATGATTTATTTAAAAAAAGATTCCAAATATTAATGAAAAAAATGTATAAAATTAAAAATGAATAAAACATCCAAATGGAAAAATGCGCTTAGCAGCAAAGAAACCTTAGAGGAATTAAACAAATGAGACAATGAAGAAAATTAGTAAAAATTGAAAAAAACATGACAAGCTGACGTCATAAAATGAATTTTCATAAAATGCAAAACTTTTTCTATCAAGAAAGCTAAGACAAAAGTCAAAAAATTGCTTTCTCTGTACCCCAAAAGTTTTGCTGAAGTCCAGGGGAAAAATGTATAAAATACAAGAAAAAATAGTAGAATTTGTAATACAATACAATTGTATTGCTGTACAATTGTATTGTTGTAATATTTTTGTAATACAATTGTATTGTTGTAATATTTTTGTAATACAATTGCATTGTTGTAATTGTAATACAATACAATTGTTATTGTATTGTAAATACCTATTTCTTCTTGTATTTTATATATTTTTTCCATGGACTTGAGCAAAACTTTTGTGGTACAGAGAAAGCGATTTTTTGACTTTTGTCTCAGCTTTCTTGATAGAAAAAGTTTTGCATTTTATGAAAATTCGAAGCTGGTACTCCCTGATGACGTCAGCTTTGATTGTCATGATTTTTCAATTTTTACTAATTTTCTTCATTGTCTCACACGATTTATTTATTTTTTGCATTGTAGTGAAATGCCGATTTTCAATTATGTGATGTGATATCCAATTTTTTATATTTTTTAAAAATTTTACCGGAGATGCCGATTTTATTGTCCGCATGGTTTTTATCAATTGCATTTTCAGCAGTTAAAGATTTCCACATAGTTTTTAAAATTTTGATTTCATTTTTAATATAATAAAATTACAATCGAATCACTCTTTGGGAGAATCTCTTAATGACCTGCTTCAGTTGTGACAATTTAATCTCAGATCCTCAATTTTTTCAAAATTGTAAAATTTTTGCACATTATGAAATTGAGCGTGTGATTTTTAGTGGTAATAATCCTTTAATGCATCGCCATGAGAAAAAAATATCTGATTTTTTTTCCAACTTTGATTTCTGTGATCAGGGTATCCGCGCACCTGGAAAGTCATGAAAAATCATGGAAAGTCATGAATTTCAGTATTGAACAAAATTTGTCATGAAATGTCATGATTTTTGCTATTTTTTTGAAAAAATCATGGAAAGTCATGGATTTAGGTTTCCCAGTGTTACAAGTGCTGCGTCGATCCGTGCCAATTGTGAAAACCTGCGCCTACATGCTCCAAATTGAAGTAGTAGGCTTAAATTGCGCCGCTCTGTGCCGAAAGGGATATTTTCCCCTGGGTATCGCCAAGTCACAATTTTGCGGCAATCCAGCTACTGCCATGTGGGGGGTTGCTCTGGATTCAGTGGGAAGGATTCTTGCTCTCTCATGTGCAACTCTGCTTCATTTTGCAAGATATTCTCAATTTCAGATTTCATTTTTCACTCTCTGAATTGGAACCGAGATTTCCCACGAATTTTCGGGGACCAGCTAAACATTGCCAAATTTTAATAGCAAAAGAAAATTTTACTTCTCTTGTTAATTTCATCGTTATTGAAGTGCTATCGTCTTCATCAATGGCAAGCTAATGGCCTTCTTGCTCTATTCTATTTATAGAATAGTACCCATGATCTTGGAATTGACTTGGGGACCATTCACTAAGTACATGTTTTCATGTTGATCCTCGGAGCAGTCCAGAATCACAAAGCTTCAAAACCTCAAATTTCCATCTCCCTTTTATTCATTTAAATAATAAAGATAGAATTAATTGAGTTCCTTAAACGTAAATTTTTATCTGAGGGACCATCCACTAATTGCAAATTGCTTGTAAACATTTATTTATACTTTATTACTTTTCTTTTACTAATATTTTTTTTTTTTTTACTTATTGCATTTTATTATAGTGTTATTATATTACTTTCAAAATTTTCAGTGCTCTTATTTTGTTTTAGGAAAAACTTAATAATATTTAGAGGCAAGATTTTAAATAAGTATGAAGAGAGGGGCTTTCAGAATTTTTAAAGCAGCAAATAAATCTTAAGTTTTTCAGATTTGTCATTCAAAAATAATTTAATTCATCTCATAAAGATTTGATTTAAAACAATTGATGTAAAAATTTTTNAGATGAGCAAGAAAAGTTTCTTTAGAATATAATTCTACAGGGAAAAAAAATTATTTGCTTTTGTATTTTTTCAGCTATTTTATTGTTTCAACTCTTTCTTTACTCTGTTTTTTAAATTTAAAATCTAAATATGAAAATGCAGAGTATAGCAGTTTTGGTTATACCTATAATTTCAATTAATGTTATTATAATGCTTTTTTTAATTTATTGTTGCATTTTTGTCCGAGAAAATAGTAACTTTGTTAAGTCATGAAAAACTCTTGGAAATAGTCATGGAAAATCATGAAAAGTCATGAATTTGAAAATCTAAAATGTAGCAGATACCCTGTGTGATGTCCACATTGTTTTACATTTTTTGGAAATCGGATTGAAATTAAAGAAAATCGGAAGTCTGGGAGAAATCATAAAGAAGCGGATAATAGTGAAAAAGCAGAGGATTAAAAAAAAAAATTCCTTTTTTTTCCATTGAAAAGGGAGAATAGCTTTGTTTATTTTGATTGTTAAAAAGTGTCCGTAAAATAGACTCTTAGTGGTAAATAGATGTACAGATATGGGACTTAGTACTGTATTTCATTTTTTGTGCTGAATATTTATTTGTAATTGAAAAATCTTGTTAATGCTGATTACTTTTTTTCATATTGAAAAAGTTCGTGCAATTTGAAATAGTATAATTTTGAAAAAAGTTAATTGTACAATATTATAAAATTTGAAAACATTAGTTAAAAGTGAATTTTAAAGAATTTCATATCAAACTTTCTTCTATTCTATATTTTCAGAGGACTTGAAAGCTATTGTTTTTAAATTGAGTGATTCGAAACTACCTTCTATTGATTTAAATAGGACATTAAAGTAAGTAATGTGTGACTGCTTTTAGTTGTTTTTTCAAAGATAATGAAAGATTTGTTATTTTCTTAAAATAATTAATCTGTTTTATTAGATTCTAGACTAGAATTTCTAGCTAACTAGATTATTCATTGTCAATATGAATAAGCTGCTTGCTTATTTAATACAAAATTAAATTTTTTAAGATTATTTTTTTAATTACTTAGTAATGGTCAAAATGTTTTTGAATTGTTACTTAATATAAATATTTTTACCCTATTTTAAACTGTGTAATTTTAAAACCTGAAATTCAAGTAGAATTGGTAACATTTTTTATAAATGAGGATATTTATAAACAGTCTTATTTTTAAAATTTCATATTTGAAGAACTATTTTACTGATTGCATGTGAATTTTGTCTTTGTGAAATAAAATTACATTGTTCAAAGTTATGTAAAAAATATTATGCCTTGCGAATCAAAATTTGTTTATCACTTATAAAGTAATAAAAATTAATGAATTTTTATGAAAAATTATTTTTTGCATGGAATTAAGTTTGAATGAATAAAATATTTTTAAATTTGTGGGCCACTCCCCCTAATTTCAAGAGTCAAAATACATTGAATAAAAAAGTTAGGTTTTTTTGGAAGAAGTTAAGTTTTGTAACTTAAAATATCAGTTGCAAAAAGTAGTGAGCTTATTCAGAATTAACCCCTCAACAGAAGATAGCATTTGTGATAGTTGTTATAATATGCTCTTAAAATAGTGCCTATTGAAAAATACAATGTTTTCTTTTCATGCTTTTTCTGATATTCTAAAACTAAATAATTATAATAAATTTGAAAAACTAATTGATTAAATTTTGGCTTATTTTACTTCTGATTTAGTTTACGTGCCTAGAGTTTAATAAAAAGAAGTTTCATATTTTTCGATTGCAAGAATTTAGGAGTTACCGTGAGTTCAAGACCTGCTTTTGTGAGTTTTCCTGTCGTAATCAAAAATATATGGACTATTATATTTTTTAACATAGTAGGGTTCTCCATTATCACTACCTTTATTACTTATTTTTTAAAATTCTTGTTAAAAATGAATTATAAAATTAACTGATTAAAGCAGGGTTCGCCAAGTGGGCCCACTTTGAAAAAACCCGCCCGGNATCCCCGGGTTTTTTCAAACCCTGGATTAAAGTATTTTCTGAAAAAGGAAAAACCAAAAATGGAGATGTGACTATTAATCAAGAAGATATTTAAGTCAATTCCGTTGCCTTTTAAAATTTGAAGGTGTTTTTAATAATCATCTTCCTCCTCTTCATTTTTTTAAGAAATGATCAGGCTAGTATATTTTAGATTTTTTCTCGCGTTTCTCTTTAATCCTCATCAGTAGACAGTGGATTGTATGCACTAAAAAACGGACAAAATGTGCATGCAAATATGCACCAAAAAACTTGAATATATGCTCTTAAAACTAGAAATATGCATTTAAAATAGAAATTAAAAGTTCAACTTATTTAAATACTACTACTTACTTTTTCCAACAAACACAGCTAAAACATTTTTTTGTTAAAAGGAAGAAAATCAAAATATTTCTTACTTGAATCTACACATTTCTGAAGAAAAAGCCTAAAACTGAAGTATGATAAATGAGAGAAGAAAAATCATCGCATTTTCGGGAAAGATTTTATTAAACTGAATAATTTTTGTTGCAATACACAACTAAGTGTTTTTCCAAATTTTCAAGGGTGAATTGATGTCGTCGGTCATTTAAGATCATTTTGAAAGTAGAAAATGACCTCTCCACGTCAACCGATGTTATTGGACAAAACTTGTACAATTCCAGTGCTATTCAGTGCTTGTACAAAAATTTCCAGTGCTGCTGCAGATTTGACCATATACGGAGCGGCATCACTGACAAAAATCAAAACATCTTCAGAACCATCTCTATCAGGCCATAATAATCTGATAGAATCATTGACAAACCATGCTATGGTTGAATGATTGACTTTTTCAAGGGCTTTGCTTGCTAGAAGATGTGGTCGAGTAGGAATATTATCCATTTTTCCACAAATAAAATGAGCAATATAGCGACCGCACTTATCTGTCGTCTCATCGACTTCAATCCATATAGGGCCATCTCCAATATCTCGTCGAATATCATCCAGTACTTCGTTATATATCGGTTGAAGGTAGTTCTTTCTTAAAGTCGATTCATCGGGAATGATCTGATTGGTACAATATTTTTTTAAAAACTGTCTTAAGTTTGGATTATTTAACTTTTTTAAAGGAATATTGCTGCTTACTAAGGCTTTGCATAAATCACTAGAAAAATCACTTTCCTTTTTAGCTGCTTGAACAGGAATAGTTAATAAACTTTGAACAAATCCTTTTGTATTCTGCTTTTTCTTCGCGGAGTGAGCATTAGTCTTTATATGTTGATCGATTTGGCACTTTTTTTCACAGGAAATGTGCTTTTGACAAATCACACAAAATACTATTTTCCTATCGGTCGTAAAGTCCTTCCCATAGTCCGAAATCCATGTCTTCATTAAATTTGATTTAGCCGACTTAATTTTTGGCATATTATAAAATTCAGCAGTCAAAAATCACGTTCGAAGCTTCACTAACTACATATTCAATTGACGGATGTCGAAACTATCTATCTATCGGATGGACTATCGAAACATGTTAGAATAGCAGCTCGCTCTGAAAATGTATTCACTCCACCTTTTAACTAATCAATCACAGGAAAGGGAGGTCATTTTCTACCTACCACAGAAGCCTTATTTTCCCCACACAGATTGACAATTATTATTTATTCCAAGAAAAGACATCTCTTCACAGAATATCTGACCATCCCTTTTTGAGGTTTCTATAACGAATGTCTGTTTGGGTGGGCCCTTTGTACCCCCTTCCCGACACACATCTAATTTCTTCATCTTTTTCACGTGATTGCAATCACCCCCAGCAACATCAATCCAGCTCACCCTTTCAGGTGATAAAGAACGACAAAACTAACATAAAAAGAATAGTGATATGATTTTAGGAGGGAAAAGCCATAAAATGCTGAAAATATGCATTTATGAGAGCAAATATACCTTTTTATGCATTTATATGCACAAATGGCAAAAAGTGCTAAAATATGCAATTGCATATGCACATATGCAATTGCATATTATCCACTGTCTACTCATCACATTGCGATAATGTTCTTTTTTTTCCAGTTTTATATATTTATTTGCGATCCCGTTTTGAAATTTTTTATTTGATTTTTAACAAAGGTTCTCAAAACATCAGACCTGTCAACTTCAGTCGTTATACCTAAGACTGTTGGTGACTAAAGTAATAAGTGTATTAAGTGAAACTATAGTGAATATTAAAAAATAAAATTATGAACTCTTTCTCTAAATTTACGTAAGTAACTTATTCACCTCTAAAAACTACTGAACAATTAATTTATTTCTTAAAAACGTAATATGCAACTTTTTAAAAGTTTTTTCATGTTTGTCTTCCCAGATAACAAATTTTCTGAAATTTTTTTTCAACTAAGAGGAGAAATAAGTGGATTTTTGTGTGTGGATTCCTGCTACTTATTTTGCATCATCATCAATCCTAATAAAAAAAATAAAACTTCTGTTCACAATGTGAAGCCCAAAAGTTTTTGAATGATCAAAAAACGAGCTTTGTTATCTTTTCCTAAAATAAACTGCATGAAAAAGTAGCAATTGAAGAATTGAAACAAATAAATTGAAATGTCACTCTTAAGCGAGAAATAATCTGTATAAGCTTTGTTAATAACAGTGTTATATTTTCTTTTTTGATTTACCAGACATTTCAAAATAATAAAAAAGGTTTTAAAATGTTTCTACTGTGGAACACTCTGTTTATGCCAAGAATTGAACGAAATAAGCGGTTGCTTTTCAAGTTTTGTTAATTAAAAGGAACACCAAACCAAAGAAAAAGAGAAAAAGAAAACCATTATAACTGTGTTAAAGAAAATGTCAAAGAGGAACAGTTATTCACATATTTTATTTTAAATCAAAAATTTTAGTCCAATTCTTATTTTGGAATTTTAAGCATTTATGGAACCTTTGTTTTAAAAATTGTATAAAAATTAAGCTTTTTCTACAGATCTTTAAGTAAGCTGAGATGAAACATTTATAAATTGCAATTTTTTAATGTCATTTTTGTACTCCTTTTATTAACATAAAAGGAATTCATTATTTAGTAGCTATTCATTCTTTAGTCATTGGTAGCTTTTTCCGTTAGTCTTTTACCAGTTTGTTTTCAAATTAATATGTGTCCGTCAACCCCAAAGCATGCTTATGATATTTCCTCCTTCAATTTACTTATTTATACATTTTATTTTTTCATTTGTTACAAATATTTCATTTCAGTAACCCACTGGCGGTTGGCCAAATTGAAGAATGCTTCTCCCTAATGCGCTATTCCCCTATCTATTAACATGGAACATTGTTATGCGGAGAAGACTGCATGATAAACCGCGACTTTTTACGTGTGGAACTGTCAGTGGGTTAAATTGAGTATTATGCCAATATTGCTACTGATGCAGCTGCTTCTAGTTCTTGCACTATTAGGTTTTATACTTAATCAGCTATTATTAACTTGGCTAGATAAATTCTGCCATTCAATTGGAAAAAACGTGTTTTACGAAAGATATTGAGGAGAAAAGTGACTTGACAACTATTTTCCTTGGTAATACTACAATGCTAAATTAAAATTTCAGAAAGCTGATTAAAAAAAAAGATTTTTGGAAAAAAACAAACATATTCAGCTTGTACAAAAACATTCAGCTTATACAAAAATGCTAAATGTATAAAAATCTCAAGGTTGAATATTTTTTTTACTTGCATGCATTTTTTTTATTGCATGGCAGAATACAGGTTTTGTGATAAAGTTATCAAGCATTATATTCTTTGCTTCTTTTCTTTAAACTATTTTTAGTGTATAGTAGAAGATTTTAGATTATTCTTTATTAAATATATTCAAATCCCCCACCCATCCAAAAAATAACTCTCTGGCCAACTGAGTATTCGGCAAAAGAACCGAATATTCATTACATCCCCATTCATTCTTTAGTATTTAGATTATATACTATTTTGTTTTGATTTAGTTTATTTCTGTGTAGAAATATATATAATTATAAATTTTTAAAAAAACTTATTTTGATATATTTTCATATTGCGCAATCTCAAGAAAACTCTGTTTCTTGAGATTTTTCACTGTGTGTATGCGTGTGCAAAAGCACACCATTTTTAAATTTATTTCTGATCAACTTGTTGCTATCTGAAATTTTTATTTAAAAATGTTTAGTAATTGCTTTTTATTTTTATTTTTAAAGATTCTGTAATAAGTTAAGTAATAAGTTAAGACGTAAGTCTGAAGTAATAAGTTAAGACGTGCCATACAAAACAAAGTTTACAAAGTTACAAATTACACTATTTTTTTTAGCTCTTTGTTCCCCTATCTTAAATAGCTTAGTATATATGTATTGTACCAATAAATGCCCTGATTTTACTTTGGTTTTTATTTTGAATCTCGGCAAAGCCTAAACTATGTAATATTTTCAGCATCTAAAATTAATTTATATTTTTTTGTAATTTTAAATAGCTTCTAAGAATTTTAATAAGATTATTATTTGGTCCCGTTTATCAAACACTGGTCTCCTTTTTATTGTTTTAGTTCCATTTTTGGGTGCTTTGGTCCCTTTTTGATTTTAAAAACTGCGAGGACCCTGCCTTATATAATAAAATTTTTATTCAATCATTTAATTGAAACATGCATTATCTGTCGATCAAGCCTCAGATTTTGAGACATGGTTATTCATTCATTCAAAGATGAACTATTTCTTTCTTAGCAAATCTAAAGTGACATTAAAGGAGCTTAACATGTCTGATGCGCCATTCGACTTTGGTTGCCTAGATCCATCTCCCGAGCCATCTCACCATGTATACGATTATAGTCAGTACTTCCTTATAACAACTCCAAAGAGCAGCTCTGAAGGATCATCTCCTCAGCTTGGGCAATCCATTTTTGAAGTCCCTCGAGAAGGTAAAACATTTTCTCCTTTTTACTGAGGTGTTCATTTTATAGACTAAATCTTGAAAAATATGTGAATTCTATTTGATATCCACCTGTTGTTATTGCACTTCTTTATTCGTGTGTTTAAAAGTTTTAAAGTCCTCTTTTTGAATGCTCTTCTTTGTTATCCTTCGGAAAATTGTTCAGCTTCGAAGTGGTTTAACCAGAGAGTTTTAATCGTTAAATTATATTAAACGCCTAGTAACTAAAAATTATTATTGAAATTATAGGAAAGTCAAATTTATCTGCTCTGATTATTTTTGATACAAGAAAGAAGATTTTTGATATCTGATTATTTTAGATGTAAGCCAACTTAGTAATTAAACCACATGCCGGAAGATATGAAAACCCTTAAGAAGCATAAACAAGGAAGAGCTATTCATTATTCTTGTGCTTCATTTATACCTTACGTCCGAACGCATTAAAACGAGTGTCATATCATGGCATTTGCCTTAAAGCGTCAGTGTTGGGTATACTGAGAACAGCACGATCATTTCTATTGTTAAAAATGATAAAAGGGATTAAATATTAACAATAGACGTTTTCGCTACACTAATATTTTCCTTAATCTCTTGTGCAAACCTGGAAAAATCAGGGAATTGTAAAGAAAAGCTGGAATTTTTTTTAATTTCACTAATTCACTTTTTTTACTAATTTTCTTAATTTAAATTATTTTATCCATTATACCCACTTTTTTTTGGACGGAAATGTATCTCCAGTTGAAATATCATCAACTTAGCAATACTTTGCTAGCATCAAAATTTGCTCCATTACAGCTCTGTTAAGCTAGAATGCCACATAAAATTCTCCCACTGTTGCTAAACGAATGGAATTTAGGAAAGATTGTGGGGGAGGTGGAAGAAGGGATTAGGATATTAGCTTCTGTTTTTAAATTCTGTCCTTGGGCTGACTCCATTTATGGCTTAAGTTTGTTCTAATGCTTTAGTGGTAATTTTTTTCCATTTTGACAAAATGTTTTTGTATTTTTAACTTTATGAAATTCTCCAAAAATTAGTTGGTTAAAATTTAATAATAATAATAGATTTTATATTGCACTCTTTTTCTGAAAGCTTTTGTATTCCCATTAAAAGAAATCTGTGAGTTATTTTTTCTCAGCAAACCAACCAATCACGCATTTTTTTTTTTACAATCGCTAACAGCAATGTTTATCGACAAATTGTTACAATTGTTGCATTAATGCTAATTTTTTCTATTTCATTTTAACCTTTTATAACATATTTTAATTTAAAAAAAAGGTTTTTTTAAGAACCAACTATATATTAATATTTAATTTTACTCTTTTGTTGGTCAATATATGATTTTTGATTCAAAATTTTGTACCAAAACATTAAAAAATAAATAAAAATCTTGCGAAATTGTCAAAATAAATAATTTTTTCAAGATGATATGTTAAAAAAATAACATTTTGAATAAAATATTTTATAATGTAGACACTTTTCTTGTACACATCCTATACTTTATAAGAAAAAAGAAACAAAAACCTGGAAATTTTAAGATTTTTATCTGGAAAACCTGGAAAAATCAGGGAAATTTGAAATCTGATTTGAGTGGCCACCC